>NC_134189.1:7021689-7321689 GCF_964188355.1 Buteo buteo | reverse complement strand
AAGCATGGGATGGTCTGGTTTTGGAAAATGAATGATAAATTCTGATAGAGTGTCAAGTCTCAAACGAAACAATAGGCTGGGCAATTGGTGTCTTGCATCTGGTGTCTTAATGCAAAACTTTGCACAGATCAATCCCTGGCTGTGTAATACCAAAAAGCCACTTTTCACATTTAAATTTTTATTGTGGTACGTGGAAGCTGGAACATGTTATTATTACTGGATTTGTCAGAACTATCTGGTCAAATCTCTGAGTACTATTTTTCAAATATTAATTGTAGTATCACCACTGTGAACTTGTCCAAATAGGGAATTATTCTAGGAGAGCTCTTACTCCAAAATATGTGCCAGCATTTGAAATCTGTGAGGACAAACTACTGATCATTCCAATCACTCTGACCTTTCAACTGAACTAATTATATTTTGACCTGACTTGTGGGAGAATCCACTACTATCTTTCCATCAAATTAATGACAGGTAGTGTTGACAAAAAGCATGTTCTTGCTCACAGGACAAGTAAGCCTAGTGCCTCTTCCTTTGAGATGCAATGGCTGAACTGATCACCAAACACTTACCGTATTTCAAAGTTACTTATTTGTCCCTCAGTTATTTTGTCATTTTTGTGATCATTAGGCGACTGAAATTCTGAGCTTTAGTGTGCTTTTTCTTACAGTTGCTTCAGTATTTTTGGTGGTGTCCTGTACTGCATTTGAATTTTGATTTTTGAGCATTTTCATTCTCAAATCCAGAAAAGGTGACTTTTCCCTCTGCTTACTTTGATTCCTAGTGGATCACAGACAGTGGAAGAATACGGGCAGAAACATACCCAGACAGCAGCTGTCTGGTCATTGATGCAGCTGAGAGGGAAGATTCAGGTCCTTTCAGAATAACGTTGAAGAATGAGGCTGGAGAGGACACAGCTCTAATCAACATTAAAGTGGTCGGTAAGTCATGTGGAACAGTGCACATGAGCCATGTCTTTTAGCACAGCCCTCTTCAATCAATGCTCCTTTAAGAACCCTATTTTTCTGCACCCCAACAGGACACAAATTCTTCTTCCCATATCTGAAGAGTCACTTCTGTAGATGCTGTCCTCCCTAGCTACCAAATTGTTGTAGATTCTCAGAAAACTTGCATTTCCCTGTTTGTCCCCATTTTCAGATGTGGAATTGAGACGCAAGGATACTAAGGTCCAGTGTTACTGAAGGACACAGGAGCTTAGCACGGGATTTAAGTAGAAGTTAATTATCACCCCGCTGCCACCTCACGCTGCAGGGACCAAACTTATGCAGCTGCCTCAGGCTGCCCTTAACACTCTCCATTCTCCGTTCTCCGTATGGCTGTGGGCTCTGTCTTACCACATGCCCTCAAGTGCCTCTCAAGTGTCTTGACTGTGCTGAAGAGTTTGGCATTTATCCCTTCCTCACCACCTGCCAGGATCCAGGGAGACCTTCTTTCTCTCTCTCTCCTCATTAGGAACTCATGTTGCACTTCAAAAACTATTCAGATTTGTTTCTTATTTGACATTTTTTATTTCAGCCTATGTGAAAAGAAGGAAGTTTGGGGTTTGGGTTTTTTTTTTAAATAATATCTCCTTTTTTTACAACAGATGTTCCTGATCCTCCTGAGGCACCAAATGTGACTGAGGTGGGTGAAGACTGGTGTATTATGACCTGGGAACCTCCGGCAAATGATGGTGGATCACCCATCTTAGGTACATACTTTCCTTTTTTTTTTTTTTTTGTGGTGATGCTCTAACATAGACAAAAGAAACAAACACCCGAAAATGGACACCATAGGATCAGAGTTTAGCTCAGGCCCTGGAGAGTTGGATTATCCAGTTACGAGGATGTCCTGCCCAATCTTCGACTTTATCAGATACCTCTTTTTCTAATGCTTTGAGATTTCTCATTTTGTATGTTGCCACATTATCAGTCTCCCTGCTTGAAAGACAACCTCTTATAATACCAAACTTTGGACAGTTAGCCTGTTTGAGTGTTAGCAGGAATTTCAGAAACAATTTACTGAGTAAATTGGAACATCTTCTAATACACTGAACTAACAGGAAAGTCAGAGGGGCTCAGAGGCCAGCAGAATCAGGCCCTTTTCACTCTGAACTAAATACAGAGGTGGTGTAAGTAAAGCCCCCAAAAGCTCGTATGTGGCCATGAAAGCCAAAGAGGTGCCAGATAGCTTGAAATGGGAAAAATTTAACAATAACACCTAAAGCACTCTGAGGTGAAAAAGGGATATTGAGGAGTATCCAGAAAAAATGCCATTGGGCAGTCAAAAAAGAGACCCCTCACTATTGAGCTTTATGCCACCACTTACTATAATTTGTTTTGTCAATAGGATATTTCATTGAAAGGAAAAAGAAACAAAGCTCCAGGTGGATGAGGCTGAATTTTGAACTGTGTAAAGAAACAACTTTTGAGCCAAAGAAGATGATTGAAGGTGTTGCTTATGAGGTCCGTGTATTTGCTGTTAATGCAGTTGGCATTTCCAAACCAAGTATGCCTTCAAAGTCCTTTGTTCCTTTAGGTAAGTAATCAAGAGCATAGGGATAGGCATGCATTTAGAGAATTATCACTAATACATTATTACAGTCATCTAATTACATAACTGTAGTTCTTATTGCACTTGTGTTGCTCAGGACCTGTCTTTATTAGGTGCTGCATAAATTATATATCTATCCCTGAAGGATTTGTAGTCTTTTATAAACAAGAAACAAGGATGTATAGACAGAGAAATGGTGCACTACAATAAAACAGTGACATGCTATAGGTGAGCCTGATACGGTCAATACTATGGTCAATATGTTTTAAGGACCAGAAATAGTAGTTCCATATTTTTGTGTATCACAGGTACCTCCTGAGTCAATAGTCAAACTATTGGCAGCCAAACTGGCAATTTAGAGAATTGATAAAAATGATGGATTATAGTCTTGTTTGTTTTATGTGTCTTTCTCCTGCTAAAAGTTCAGTCAGGCACTGGCTTTTGACCAAAAATGGTCAGGAAAGGTGACCAGAAGTCTAAAGATCACTATTTGCAGGCTGAACTGTATGAAAATGAGACTTTATTTCATGTTTCACTACTTAGGCTTGCTGATACATAGTAGCTTGCAATTTTAAAAGGTACAAGTATTCACAAATAATCCATACATTTCCATTAAAAAAAAAAATCACAGGTATACGATCTACCATAAAGGTAGAAATCTATGGGAAAAAATTAAGTGAATTTGCCCAATATTGCAACAAATCGTATGATAAGATACATTCGAATAGTCCCTAAATTCACTCTATGCCTCATGGATCCCCCTTAGCTGAAGCAGGGGCTTTTTCCCCAGAAAGGGATCACATATTTTCAATGTCCTTTTGCAGACAATCCAGATTAGGCTAGGTCATGTTTTATACTATTCTCTATATAATCTTATTGTTTTATATTAATGTAACAGTTAGAGGGCCTTGTCATTCACCTAGTGACAGATTAATTTGGTGGCCTTTTCATAGGAAGAAACAGACTTTCAAACTATTGTGACAACTACAAGTCCCCGTAAAAGAAAGGTGTCTTGTTCCATAGGCCAGCAAAGGTTCGGCACCCCTGTAATTGCTACGGCACCCTCTCCTCCTGCCAGAAATTACCTGCTGCTGTAGAATACTCTACTTTCAACTTCTCTGCTCCACCTTCCACCTTTCTTTGTCCTTCTCACTCCTCAGCAGGAGGAATTTAACTCTGGGTTAGGCTGTGAGCAGATATGGGATGAGGTACCTGCTTCTCCTAGTTTGGTCCTAATTGGGAAAGAAGTGCCAGGGTATGATTGGAAATACCTGGTAGGCAGGGTTTAGCTTGCCACCTATGATGCTAAATTAGAGGAACGCACACCATAAATGTAAACCTTTAATTGTAACACCGTTTTCTGCCTTCTCCCCACTGCCTGCTTGCTTCAGCTGTTACCAGTCCCCCAACTCTCCTGGCCGTGGATAGCGTGACCGATACCACCGTTACGATGAAGTGGAGGCCACCGGACCACATCGGCGCGGCAGGGTTAGACGGCTATGTTGTAGAGTACTGCTTTGAAGGAAGTAAGTGACAACGACCGTGGTATGTTACTCATAGTGAAAGTAGGTGAGACTTTCTCCATTTTTCCTCTACGGGTATCAGGTGCTCTCACTTTAAGGCAGAGACTAATCAGTCAGAAAACCTCAAGCAGCAGGGTTTTGTTCAGGCTTCCTTAGGTTTGTATTCCAGATCCCACTCATTGATTGTAGTTCAACCCATCTTACATTTGATCAGAAATCCAAATCAAAAGCCAGGTAATCTGTTGTAGCGTACCAACTACCGTGTTAATCGCTATCCTCTTTTTTGAGCTAGATGAAGAATCGACGCAGTAAAGAGTGGGTGGATGAATGAATAGGAAGTAATGACTGGCTATAAGTGTGGTCCAAAATATGTGCAGGTTGGCTGGGTTTTAGGGACAGGAGGTCCTCAGTGTGGTAATCTCTATCTTGACATATTACTAATTGGCTACTTCAAGTGCCAGTTCCCACCACTGAGGACAGACGGCCTCTCCCATAGCTGGCTGTAGAAGTTACCTAGGCATGCAAAGTTCCTGTCTGGATGTTGAATTTCTCCAATGTTTCAGCGTAGTTAGATACAGGGTCTTTAACTATGTCCATCTAAGACATAAATCTATACAGAACTGAAGGAGAAAGATAAAGATGAAAGAGACTGAATAAACTTAGGAGAGTAAAGTAACAAGGAATAGCGAAATATAATATATATTTTACAAGTAGAGTCTTTGGTGATCAAGCAGCAGAAACTTAGTATTTTCCAGCAGATTTTCTTCTGAATTGGCATCAAATGAAGTCTATTTCAAAAAGTAAAATCCACCAACACCTGGGTAAGTATCAAATAGCCTGGAGTGGTATGTGCAATACCCAGCCTCTGTGGGCAAATGCCAATCAGTGGGACTCCAGCAGTGTTGTGTATTTGGTCGAACGGGACACAGTTCTCTTCAGCTCCGCTAGCTGCTGCTCTTAACTGCATTGTAAATCAAGTGATGAGTTGGAGACCTTTTTTCATCAAGGCGTTGATTTCAATGAAAGCTTTTCATGAATGCAGTCCGCAGCCTGGAGACAAGAGGTAGAGGATAGAACTTGTCATTCACACTGTCACGTGTTTCAGATTCAGACAATCCAGGAAAACAGTAGTTCACAAAAGTGGTCAGATACCACAGGAGCAGAGTGCCCTCAGCTCTCACTCAGGCGAGTGGGAGAGGGAGTGAAGAAGAACCACTGGCTTTTCTCAGGAGCACTCAGCGTCTTGTAGTATTGAGCTGAATATCTGTAAAGGAGCAGGAACAGACTACAAGAAGCTCAGAGGTCTGGAGAAGATTACCTGAAGGCAGACACCGCTGGAATGGTAGGAAGGGTTTTCCTTGTATATTGGGAGGGAGCTGTGGGAACAGCTCAGAACGGGTAAGCATGCAGTGTTGCGTCAAGATGCAGCATTCCTATAATGTTTCCATTGCACAGGCAAGATGTACGGGAATATAAAGGGGACTGTCAGTGTGAGGACTTCAGTGTATATTATGTACATTATGTTCCGTTTAGTATTGGTAGGATGGCGGGGAAAAAGTTAAAAGTGCTTGTACTATGCTACTGTCATAAACCTCTTGACATTACAGCATGCGATATCCAAATTAGGCGCCAAGAGAGGATGAGAAATACATATATATGCTAATGCAAACTGAGGTTTTCAGAGGAATCTTCCAAATCTACCTTTTAAGGACTATTAGACAGAAGATCATTGTATACCTGTTGAATGGAACAAATTATTTACTTTTTTTTTTTTTCAGATAGGTTTAAAACATATGAAGATACAACAAAATGGCAGTCAAGTCTGTCATTTTATTGTTACCCACCTCAGTTAAAATACAATGGGTACAATGTATTTTACATAGCTTTCTGAGTGTTTATGTATATCTATATATGCCTCATATATGCATATACATCTATATATACACAATTGTCATTATTTATGTATATATGTTATGAAAATGGTTAGGAAGAAGCAAGCTTAGTAGAAAATACCAGTTAAAAAAGAGTTGTTATTGGAATATACATCCTTTTCTCTGTGTTCAGCCCTTTTTTTCTTTCTTGCAATATTGCAGTGCCTCCTTTTCTCAGCCCTTTCAGTGCCTGTTCTGCCTCAAACTAATTTCTTCTATAATGTTTAATAACTCTTTTCAATTTCAAGGTACTTTTTATGACTGTCTATATTCATTCTGCCGTTCTTTTCTTTTAGTTATCTGTTTGTAAACTCATTTGTCTTTACCTTCTCCATTCTTTCATCATTGTCACTGAAGTAGTTTTAAAGTGGGCTTTTTTGAGTCTTCCTTATCATAGCAATCACTAGAGGAAATCACAAACCGAAAATAGAAAGACAAAATATATATATTTAATTATAATTTAGAAGAATCACGTACCATGAGCATTGGTTTGGCTTTGTGAAAATTGGTATTTCCTTTTAGTCTGAACCTCATAGCTTGATTAACATGGTGGACTCTTGGACTTCCTTAACCATGGTAGCACCTTTGACAGCTCTGTGTATATCACTGAACTGGAGTCTCATCATGAGTATCTGGATCTGGCATTGCATAGGTGTGAGTAAGGTGAATATAGAACTCCTCAGGGCTAGTTTACAACATCCAACTTGAACTTCTTGCTGTGGTGATGTGGAGTAGACCAAATCTTGTTGACACTGGAGAAGTCAATTCCTAGTAATGTATGCTGCTGGCTGGTTCTTGTGTGACATTTCAAGGGTAGTCTGACAAGCTTGGCCCTAGTTTTCCCTAGGACATTGTGTTTATCTGCCTTTAAAGGTCCATTGTACCTGCAGATGTTCTGTTTTCATAGCTAGTAAATAAGCACTTCAGACTCTCTGTTCACTGAGATCTTTGCCAGTGTGCCCATCCAGGACCATGCACAGATACTAGAATAGTATTTTTATTATCCCAAAAATAGCCAGGTCCAGGATTCCAGGAAATCCAGGGCAGTGTTACCTTGGCCCAGGAAATAAAGCCTTAGTGATTACATTATATCTGTCATCATCCATGGTTTTGGCCTTCTTTTCTTTCTATGTTGCCTTTAGCTAAATGTGTTCTCTTCCTCTGTTTCCCCAAGTTTTTTTCCAAGACTTCTTTCCTGTCTCTCTTACTCAGAATTCTTCTCTGAATTTCTTCTCTCTTCTATGATGTGTTTTCTTCTCCTACACTTTCTCCCATCATCATTTTGTTTCATTTCTCTCTTCCAAATGTTCCTTTTGTCTCTTTCTTTTCATCTTTCCAGGGCTGTGTCAGGCCCAAAGAAAAAACCCCAACCTTATCTTCTCCTCTTCCTTTATCCTTTAGCTTTCCTGTGAGCATCATGTGTAACTGTTCTTTGATCTAGATGCCCTCTTCCCATCTCTTTCCTCCCTGCAGTCTCCCTAAATACGGGTCCTCTAAATCTTTAAAGCCCAGCATCTATCTTTGCATACTTACTAACAGGAATTGCTAACCACTGACAAAATGCTCCATCTGTGTGAAAGTGGGTGTCTCTGATTAATTTTAAAGATGGATTCTCACAAGGTATATCGACAGATCTGTCTGAGGAATTGGTGGAGCCACCTTTTAACCCGGAAGGTACAGTATTCAACAAAGGATATACATCTTCTTTAACGAAAGAAAAACTCTCTTCTTAAAAGTAAAGATAAATTTCTGAGAGTGAGTTTTAGGGGCAACAGTCTACAGAATTTGCTGTAGTACATGTATAAGGGGGGGGTGGTGCTAGGGAAACAGTCATTGACTGCAATCCTCTTCTACTAGAAGCTGAAAGAAGCAGCTTGAAGGAGACCTTAATCCCTAAAAGTAAGACACACAGTTATGAAAATGTACTACAGTATTGTGCTCTAAGTCTGCAGGGCTCTCTAGTTTATAATAGTTCTCTTGTCTTCTGTGCCAATTTTATAATGCTGTCTTTATATGGTCTGGAAAGTATTGATACTGACTTGCTACTGCATAAATCTGACTCGGAACGTCAAGGTGCCAGCAGTGTTAAAGCAATTCTACGTTTGGAGGACAGGGTGGGAGAGAAAGTATCATTGGTAATTGAAGCTTTTCTGAAAGACTGTGCTCTTATGATCGCTCTATGGATTACATGCGACTGCCTAGGGGTAGGATAAAAAATCCAAGAATGCTGTAATTATGTGAGTAATTCTGACAGCCTTCCTTTTTTAAAAGCATGAGGAGAGATGGCATTTCATTGCAATTTGTAAATATTCTGCGTTTCTCTCAACCCTGCACTCTCAGTGGTACTTTCAAGGGAACTCAGTACTGGTTGAAATTAATTGTAAACCCCATTTCTCTCCAAGGAAGCTGTTAAAGCAATGATGAGTGCTTTTGGAAATATACTCTATGTCCCCCTTGTTTTCTATCAGCCAAATTTAATAATTAATCAGTTTTTTCCTCTGGTACAATTAAATGATAGACACATTCTAAAAACATTTATTTCTCTAAATATAAATATATAATCAGCAGAAACCCTTTAAGGTTTGAAACATTCTTCCTACGTATGAAAGTGAATCAATATCATGTTATCGCATAATTAGAAAAACAAAATAGAGGTATTCATTAGAATATAATGAATCTATTACTGTTCTGTAATATTCCTCATCTGTGCAGTGGATGTATTTCTAATTCCCTATTCTTTCGATTCGTCCTCCCATCCTCTTTGCCCTAAACTAGCTGATGAATGGATCGTGGCTAACCCGGAGCTGACAGACAAAACGAAGTTTACTATCACTGGCCTGCCGACTGGCTCGAAAATCCTTGTGAGAGTAAAAGCTGTGAATGCTGCTGGTGAAAGTGAGCCCAGGTACCACCCACAGCCTATTTTAGTCAAGGAAGTGGTAGGTAAGATCCTCCTGCTACACTCACCCACAAATACACTCTGCTTCCATACTTAGTTCTGTTTTTTAAGGCTAATACTTACTTGTTGTTGGAAACTGATGATATGGCCTTACAAAGCCATTGTCCAGTGGCTAGAAATCATGAAACCATCTTTAAAAATATTCTTAATTCTTTTTATTTGTTTTATTTCTAAGCCTTTATTGCTCAGGCTTTCAAGGCTTTTTTTTCTGCTGAACTTGAACTTGATGTTGCTTTAAGTTGTGCTATTTCTCGCCTGTTCCTACCACCATAGCATTTGGTGTTACAAAAACCGATGGTGTACTGAATGTAACATTGTAGGACCAAGAAATTTAAAATACCTCATTCATTAGTCACTTCTGGGAATTGTAGACCACACAGTCTCCTATTTATAGTGATGCCCACCAGTGCTTCCTCAGAAAAGGAGATAAAAGTCAAACACAAGCTTTTGGCTTTTTTCAGAACCTCCAAAGATTCGTCTACCAAGACACTTAAAACAAACCTATACTCGAAGAGTTGGAGAAACTGTGAATCTCGTTATTCCTTTCCAGGTAAGAACTAAATACACTGACAGGAAAATACTCTATTTTTCTTATACTGCTGCTTTTTAACTTACTTACTTCTTACTTACTTACTTCTGTATAACTTTGGTAGGCCGGTGAGTTAAGCAGATGTGGAAGCACAAGTACATCGGTGCTTGAAAGCTTTTGCTCTGACATCCCAAAGAAATGATGTTAAGCCAATTAATGAATTGGGTAACTAGCTCAGGCAGACTGATTTGTCATCTGCCATCCCCAGGACACTTATAAATCCTCACAGTAGACATTTCATGTGAGATAAATAATCTCTAGCACAATGCAAAATGGCTACACTGGCAGTAGTTAGAAAAGGTATCAAGGGTGGGACTGTAGCATTTAATCATTTTCTTGTCATGACAGAGGAAAAGGGAGGGGAAGAGTGAGCAGTTCCACTCTCTCCTATAGAAGCTGCAACTTTTAAATTCTTGAGATCACAGCTGTAATATGACTATTTCCAAGGATATAGCATGTTTTGCCACAGCATTGTGTTAACCTACAACAGTGACTGCCTCTCTACTTGCAGGGTCCTTATTCTTCTGAACACAAGAATTACAGCAGAATTCATTTCTATTTCATGTCTGCACACCTAAAGATACTGGGTGGGCATGATCTAGCTTCTACAAGGCTGTTAAAAGCCTGATAAAAGCTTGATCAGCAATACACTGCAAGGTACACTGCTCTTGAGAAATTAAAGGAATATTCTATGGTTAGTCTCTAAGGCATTCAAAAAGGCGTGAGATTACACTTTTTGGACAGCATCTACAAATTGTTTGCCTCTGGAAGGCAAATCCCATGGTAAAGCAGGTGGAATTCACTCTGATTTAAGCACCTAAATCGTGCATTACTAGGCCTACAAAAATGGCACAGAAAAGATGTCAACCCAGCACACCTAACAAGTATTCCAACTGCTTTTGCAATGAAAGAAGAGAGTTTGGGATCCCTGGAGGACTCTCCTCTTTCACTGGCAGGGTACAGAATGTAGGCACTTCCAGAGGGTGAAATATTTTGTTTGGCATTTTCTGGTTTTTTTCACCTTTTTCTTCTAGAAAACTGGAAATTATTTGTCAAATTTAGCCAGCAAGTTAATTGTGCAATTTAGCCAGAAAGTTAATTGTCTGATTTAGCCAGAATTTGTAAATACTTTCAGTCTCCTGAAAAAAAAGAAAAAAAGAAAGAAAACTGCATTTTAGGTCAATTAATATGATTGCATCTTATATGCTGTATGATTTAAGAAAGAATTCTCAGTTTCTTTCGGGATGGTTTTTACTTCCCATTTGAGGAAAATGGGAAATAAACCCATTTTCTCTCCCATCCTTTTCTTTCCTCAATATCATATACAAATTGTTTCCTGGCTTCTTACAGGGAAGACCAAGGGCAAAAGTATCATGGCAGAAAAATGGTTCTCCAATCGACAAGAACCAAATCAACATCCGCAACACTGAAAATGACACTATCATCTTCATCCGAAAGGCAGAAAGGAGCCACTCTGGAGAATATGACATGAAAGTGGAAGTAGAGAACTTGGAGGACAAAGCTACGATAGATATTCAGATTGTTGGTATGTTTTGAGAAACAGAAATAAATGCATGCCAGAGAAGCAGACTCCAGCCGTTCCAGCCGTTATAGGAGAACAGAGGAATCCCAAAGAGCATCTTTCTTGACAGTGATAACTCTCCACGTCCACTCACTTGGCCATAGATTTGTGGTCTCTAAGTAAAGCTCCCTACACAGTGGCAGGTGCTTGATGGAACATGTCAGTCCCTTTTTTTTCACTGTTATGCTTTTCATGTTCTTGTCTATCCAGGATGTAAGCTTTTTCCTGTTGAGTCATATCCATAGTCAGAAATGGTAGTATATTCATAGTAACTTTGTCACAAGTGTAATGTGAAAGAAATCCTAAATGTTGAAAGTACATGGAAGTAGGAAAGACAGACAAGAAAACACATTTACTTTTTGGTTTTACCAATCTATTTCTTTACATAATAGGCAAAACTGGTAGCACAGCCTTTATAATGATTGTCTGACTTTGTCTTTTAGGAACATATCTTCAACTGTTTTAACTTCCCCAAAATATGATGTCCTTATGCAATTAAAGAGCATGTGCATATTAGAAACCATACACACAAAGTGGTCAAGTTACATTTTTCATAATTCTGACTGTCTTAACTTTGGAAAGTTTTATTTTGCAACCTCAGCTTTCTTTTGACGTTGGTTTTGGCATCTGTGTGTTGTAAGAGAGAGAGAGAGAAATTGAACTAAGTGGAAGATGTGTGTAGGAAAGACAGAGGCAGAGAAAGCAAAAAGTGGAAAATGTCAGCTGCCTTATTTTCATTATAGATCGCCCAGGGCCACCAGAGGTTGTAACTATTGAGGATGTCTGGGGAGAGAACGTAAATTTATCGTGGAAGCCACCAAAAGATGATGGCAATGCTGCCATTACTGGGTACACTATTCAGAAAGCAGATAAGAAGAGTATGGTAAGTAATAAGGAGCTATTTAAAAGGCTGATGTACTCATGAATTCTCCCTTTTAAAAATAAAAAGCCTTACATGCTTGAATTGATGTAGGTGGACAAAGCATTGATTAGTCAGTGTTCAGAAAATCTGCAAGGCATCTCTAAAAATCATAAAAAACTCCTATTCACTGTATCTAAAGCCTAGAAATGGAAATGTTTTCAGATGATGCCAGGGAGGAGGACTAAAAAGGAAAGGACGGGTGGATTTGAGGGAATTAATTCTGCTTTTTTTCCTCTGTCTCAGTAGAGAAAATAAACCCCCAAAATATTAATTCAGAAGTTAGGAGGTTGCTACTAGTGTCAAAATGTAGTGCTGTTGTTTTCAAACCTGTGATGTCACATTGTGTAAGTCATTGCCACTCCTTGCTATCCATGGCAAAATGGTACATAAGCAATCCGTAAACGGCTTTGAGATTTACAGATGAAAAGTCCTATATAGAGATGTTTATTATTTTCATTAAACTACATTCATTAAACATGAATTTTACACTTCCTCAAAAGAGAGTAGTTGGATTCTTACATTTAGCACTTACTGGAAATCTAGGACAATATTTTGGGAGTTGCCTTATCTAAGGGAATCTTTTTGCCACCACCACCCCTCCCACTTTAATATGTTGATCTGCTTCATAGTCTGATCAATTCATTCTTCCTGTTCCATTATTTCCCTTCCCGTCCTTCATTTTTTCTTCCTCTTGGGAGTGTAAGAAGAGATGGTCTCTGTACAGTGACCAGAACAATGATGTCCCCTGTCTCTAAATTACTGTGTAAGGAGAAAGGAACAACAGTGGTGTCTGGGCTCCAATGTGTCATGGATCATTCAGGTCATTATTTCCCCACATTCTCCATGGTGGTGAATTCTGCAGTTGTGGCACAGCTGGCCTTTTACAGAAAACTGTTTTCTCCAGAGGCACTTTGGCTCTTAAAGATGACCAAATATCAACAAAACCTGTGGCACACTGAACTCAGAACAAGTTCCTCTTTAGAAAAGCAAGAAAACTATGTAGGGCAAAGTAAAGAAAAGCAAAAACATTGCTGTGGTCATATTGCACTTTATATTAATTGCATTTTTAGCATTAACCTCTTTCATCTCAGTTTGTTATTTAGGTATTGTGTGCTAGGATAGTACTTACATGCCCTGTTACTGCTGCCAGACTAAAGTGGTAAAACCCACCTCCCCATCTGAGCCTTTAGATATCAGAGGACCACCTGCATAAAATTACATTTCTCATGAGCACTCAGCCTGTGAAACGGGATGCAGATTAGTGCATTGGCCTCTTGTGAGTACGTGTTGCTGCGGACTGGTACATGCTACTACTTTCCCCTCGCAGCCTGCAGTTTTCTTATCTGCAGCAGTACCTTCTCCATCAGCAGTGTGGACTAGGAATGAAGGAACCTGCCTTGCCTCGCACAATACAACCTTTGTAATAACAGATTTCCTAAAATGAACCCTCCCAGCTAACAGAGTGTAAGAATTCAGTAGGGTTCATTTGCCATTTGGCCTTCACTGCTCAGTAGTGCACTCTGTGGTATTCTCATTATCACTCATTTCATTAATTACTGTGAGCTTCACTATTTTAGTATTCACTCACATTCCCTTAAAAGAAAAATCTTGCTCCTGCAAGCTTGATGATTCTTCCAAACAGTTAATGGTTGCGAGGCGCAGGGGGACGCGGGGAAGCTCACGCTGTGCGTTGGTGTCTTTCAGGAATGGTTCACGGTAATGGAGCACTACCACCGCACCTGCGCCACCATTAACGAGCTCGTCATAGGAAACGAGTACTACTTCCGAATCTTCGCTGAAAACATGTGCGGCCTCAGTGAGGATGCGACGATGACCAAAGAGAGCGCTTTGATTGCAAAGGATGGTTAGCTAATTATCCGTTCCTTGTCAAAAGGGAAGGGGTGTGTTTAGAGGCTGGAAGGTGGTGAGAGGTAAAGGCCGTATCTCTAAAGCCTTCAGATGCATTCCTAGCCCCAAGACCAGGTACAAGTAGCATCTAGGACATTTCATATTAGGACTTCTTGGTTTGTCCACACAGTCGTGTTTTTTTAATTGAGAGTGGGACAATTTTCCCATGTTCTGACATTCTCTACGATCTTGGATCTCAAACTCGTGTCACCGCTGGCAGACCTAAGTGGACAAGAGCTGGCAGAGGAGTAAAGCTGTTGGGCCAGAAGCAGGGGGTCGCTGCCTCCCACTGGAGACTTGGCATCAGCCGGGCAAACGCTCCTGCCCATTTCAGGCAGGATCCAACAGATAAGTGTAACCCTCGCTTCACATCCCTTTCAGGTAGAGCTGGACAAATTGTGATTCTGCAGTCAGAAATCCTGACATTTCAGAAATTGCCAGTTTGAAATGGTACCATAAACTTTAAAAAAAAAAAAAATTAACTGCCCCTTTATGGGAGGGAAATTCTACAAACAGGTGGTTTAAAGGAAGAAAATCAAACCAGATCACCTCAGTTTGTCTGAAAGGAAGGAATACGACTGCCACGATGCAGAGGACAGACAACCTGTACAACCCGCACAGCCAGGCTGAAGGACTGAAAGTCCAAGGCACTGGACCCCACTTCCATTATTAAAAAGAAAACTACCTCTCTTTTAGAAAGGGGCTCATGAGCAAAAGAATGGCTATAGGAATTGCTTTTCATCACTGCTTACTTGCCCTTGTCATGAGAGCAAGTATCAGGCCTAAGCTGCACTGAAGTCAGTATGAGAGCTTGGACCAGGTCTCAGTGAAGCAAAGATATTTAATGATACCTGTGCACAGGAATAGATGTCAGTCAGTCCAGCTGTTTTAAATGCCAGCTTAGTTTGTGGGTAAAGGTGATTTATTGATGGTCATCTCCATTGCAGAGCAGGGATAAAGTGGAAGTGAGAAACTAGATTTTACCACGTTTTCCTTGTACAGAAACTATATCCATTCAGGTGTCTGTATTGTTAGTGCACTGCATGAAGCAGAAAGAAAATGGATTTTCAGATACAGAGCCAGTTTGTAATCAGAACAAACTGTGAAAAGTAATTGGCAACAGAGTGAACAAGGCTTGTCAGGGCAGACGCCCCGCAGTACATCAGTCGGGATCCATCCTGTTCTGTAATACACAGGGCACGCTGGCAAAGACACAGAATAAATGTGTGTTATTTTGCATACCACCTACTCAGGAAACAAAGAGAAGCTCTCAGACCTCTATGCTGTAGCATGACCGAGGGCTGTAGTCACTTTGCAGGCGCACTTCCAGCCTCCCCTACAAGTGCAATTACTAGAGTCACTAAAGCAGTGCAGATCAGAACTGACTCTTTGCAGCCGTTGAAGATGCTCGAGTATTTAGCTACATGCCAACAGTCTTTTTATAAATATTTTATTTTCATCTCACAGGTAAAGTCTACAAATATCCAGTTTACGACGATTTTGACTTCAGTGAACGGCCGTTGTTTACTCAGCCTCTAGTGAACACATTTGCTGTAGCTGGTTACAACGCTACTTTGAACTGCAGCGTTCGGGGCAACCCCAAGGTACAGCAGAGCTCGTAACAGTATCAGTTAAAACACTAGAGAGTTTAACCTGACAATAAAAATCGTAATAGCATTTTTACTATTTGTCTCACTCACGAGCCATGCTGAAGGCAAAAAGAATGGTGTGGGCTCCAAAGAGTATACTACCTGTGTTATACGCATTATAACAGTTACTAAATCCACAGATAACTCTGTGAAAGGGAAGAACTTCAGGAAAAGGCTGGGCTATACTGGGACCAGCACTTACAACAGCTGTACAGTTAATATATCAGTAAAGGTTGTTACTAAAATAAAGCCATAATTATTCTATAAAAAGCTAATTATGCTTTATGTAAGCGCATTGCAGGAATACTCTGGGGACCACGCTGGTTCTCAGGCTCACCGTGCAATGCATCTTCCAGTTTCTTTTGAGTTGTGTCTTTTTGTGATCTATTTTCTGTTGTGAGTAACTGAACTGACCTAGTAAAATGAGAACTCAGGAGTGTTCAAGAATGTTTGCTGTTCACTCTCCACCTTCCCAGTTTCTGACTGTGGAAATTACTGTGAAAAAACATGCTTTTCTTATTGACTTAGAGTAATCGGATGTCAAAAGTTATTTCTCAGATGTTTGCTATCATTACACAGCACCTCTTATATTGATAATAGGCTTATATTTATGACTTTAATTATGTGATAGGAGCTGCACTGAAAAAATCATGCTTAAAAAGAGATGCATGATGCAGCCCATGTTTATGTTTGAGTTAAGGATTACAGTTTCCTTTCTATTACTACTTTATCTATTTTGTATCATTTCTGGAATACTCAACTTTAGCTGAACATCACAAAAAGTAGTAAAATATTTCAGTTCATAGGTTTATGCATGTGGGCTTTCTTTTGTTTTTACCACAGCCCAAAATAACCTGGCTGAAAAACAAAGTTGTTATCATGAATGACCCAAAGTACCGAATGTTCAGCAACCAAGGTGTCTGTACCTTGGAGATCCGCAAACCCAGTCCCTACGATGGGGGTAATTACACCTGCCGAGCAGTCAATGAACTTGGAGAGGCAGAAGTTGATTGCAAACTGGAAGTAAAAGGTAAGGGTTTTAAAACATCGCAAGTGCCCTGTTTGTCTGAACACCATCTACATAGGAGTCAAAAGTATGCAAGGCAAATGCAAAAGGGAGTTGAAACAAATTTTTTAACTTTCCCAGATGAAAATATTAACTTGGTTAGGACAAAATAAACTATATTGGTTGCTTTGATTTCTTTTTGAGGACCAACATGCTGTGCTTATGGTATATTGTCTTCCCCACCCCCCCATGCTGATCTACATCTTCAGTGATTGCAAGGACTTCTTCCCAAGTGACAAAAGGGTAAACTGTAACTCTCGGACCACTCACCTGAGAAACTCTAGTAAGACTCAGATATAGAGCATTTTGGGAAAACGTTAAGAAAATCATCTTGGATAAGAGACAGATCTCTGAAGGAAATGGCAAGGGGAAAAGGAGAGAAGGAAGAAAGACTAGTTCAGGGCAGACTGTCTGCTTTAAAATTATTAAACAAATGAAACATTTGCTTCAAAGGAATTTGTTAGCAAAATCATGTAGCAAAACCCAGTATTGCTCCCAAGGACACAAGCTAGTTGATACAGTTGCTGTATTTGCTTTA
This sequence comes from Buteo buteo, assembly GCF_964188355.1. Taxonomy (NCBI): domain Eukaryota; kingdom Metazoa; phylum Chordata; class Aves; order Accipitriformes; family Accipitridae; genus Buteo; species Buteo buteo. The sequence continues at coordinate 7,304,469 of NC_134189.1, read as the reverse complement.
AGAACAAATATTCAAAACTACGGATTTTGCAAATACAGGGAAAGAGGACTAAGTAGGTTAGCTTTCCACAACTGAAGACATGCTTTATTTTCATTAATAGATAAATTTTATGAATTTCAGGGAGTTTAGCATTGACTGGGGTATCATGAATGGCAATAGGGTTTGGATTGGACTACTAATGAATAATCTCAGGATGATATTTTTCAGAAAATTACTTCCTAGGAAAAGATGGTGTCATATTTAGCTGGACTAACTCCCACCAAAGGCTTTTGTTTCAACTGTGGAATAAGCTAAGTATTTCTGAAAAAATTAATCTGAGGTTATAAGTAAGGAAAGCTGCCTAAAGCCAACTGATAGGAAGTGTCTAACTCAGGAATTTAGAGGGAATTTAGGCTAGCTGAATATGGCCCTTATTATATTATTTCCATCATGCTTTTCTATAATGGAAACCATAATATTTAATATCCTCATAGATTGTATTGTATTTATTTTGGATTTCAATTTCCTTTTTCTGTATTTTCTTATGTATCTTGTCCCACAGCTCAAATCTGCTAGCAAGAAGCCATTGCAATAAATGTTTGGTCTATGAAATTGAACATTTAACTAAATGTAATGAAAATATGCATAATATGTTTCTTAATTTTCATGATTTATTTTTAAGAGATTGTGTTTAAAAGGAGATGTCCTCATCCTGAAAGTATGATTGTTTTCCTTAATCACAGGCAAACTTTCTATTTCACAGCATAACAGAAGACCTCATCACCTGAGAGGGTTGCTTCATCTATTTTTTTATACTGAAAGGCCAAGTTAGTTTGCTATTTCATTAAACTTCCTAAGTCCTCAAGCCCTAAAGTTCTTAGGCACATTTACACTCAATTGTAACTTTTTAGTCTTCAGCACTTTGCTTGTAGTACAACCAAATACTACATTTTTAAATACAAGAAGCTGGTTTTCTCTGTCCTTTGTTTTACAAAGAATTTTTTACATTTAATATGCAGAATACTGTGAAACATTTTTAAGATAAGACATAATTTAACTAATATCTCTCCATTTTAGGAAGTCCAAGCTCCAAATGTTGCCACAGATTACATATTATTCTTCAGTAGTTCCCTTTCCAGCTGTTGTGAAATACAGATTCTTCTGTTGATCTTGGAACTTTTTTTCATTGAATATCAGGATGAATTACTTCGTTGGCTTTGAAACGTAATACAAACACCATGTTGTCACTCAGGCTCTCTTTTAATATGTAACACTTCCCAAGAAATTGTTCACCAGCAGTGGAAGCTGCTCTATGTTAAGAGTTTTTAAGAGAGAAGTGTGGGGAGATTTTTGCCTTTGATCAATACAGATGGGGAATTTAATTTCTTACATTTATGGACTGATATCTGAAATAAGCTGGGAATGCTTAGACCCTTTTCTAGTCAATTAGAAGTAAAGTATCTAAGAGAAAAAGCTACAGTTCTGTTCATTAAAGTGGTCACTAGGTACAGCTGAGATGATGTCCCTGCTGATTTTTGCTGACAAATGTTTATTTAACTTCCATAAGTCCAGTTTTCTGAGTAGTGTTCTGAAATGGAGAGCACATGATACACTATGTTCACAGGCTGCCAGACCTGTCCCATTCACAGCTGATTCTTTCCATAATGGCTGCATTAAAGATTAAAACAAAAAATGTTATGTCTGGCAACAGAGCAGCAAACGTTTAGGGTAGACAACAGTCAGAGCAGTGAAGCACTAGAGCAGATTTCCCACAGAGGTTGTAGAGCCTTTGGTACCAAGAGCCTTTAAGAGCAGCTTAGAAGAATGACAGCAGTACAATTTGTTAGGATTACGATATGCACTAAATGACATCTCAAGATTGCTTCCAGCTCTGTCAGTCTGAGATTTTGACTCAGTTCTTAACGCTGCCGACGTACCCTAGCACCTCAGTCAGATTCAAGCATCCCCCCGATCATTCATCCCACGGGAAACCTTGGATAGATGCATGGGCTTTGCATCGTGTCCTGAGGGTTGTATTAATCCTATCGGCTGGTTGCAGCACATCCTACAGTCTCAATTCTTCTGGCACCTTATCTTGGGGTTGCAGTTGAACATACCTTTGCTACAGCGAAAATGGGGCTGTAAGAATTATTCACTTTAGACAAGATTGAGTTCATCCTTCCCCACTTTTAAACAAAACCTCTCACACCCACTGACTGCAAAAGGCTTGTAGCGTAGACATTTCTAGACTCAAAAAGCCTTCTTTCTTCTCAAAGAAAGTAATATTTACTTTAAAAGATGAACTGAAAATAATGGAATATGATGCCATAGACATCTTGCTCAGAGCAGCACTTTAGTTTTGCATCACACCTGGAAGAAGTCCTGAAAAATGCAGGCTGTTAGGATCCTACCTGGGCTGTGTGTTGTTTCTCTCTTCTTAGTTACGTGATGGGCTGTTTCATTAACCTAAATCCCACCTGCCCTAGTTAATGGTTGGCTTCTGAACCCAATTTCATGTCAACCGTCACCTGGTGCAGCCCCACTCCCTCCCACCAAGCTTGGTGTTGTGGTTCTCTCCCAACGGTTTGGGTTGTCAGTGGTCGTCCCGGCTGAGATTCCTCTTTCCATCCTGGCAGGTTTAGCCATTACTTCGGGCTCCTTTTTGAAGACTGCTTAGACTAGTGATTTGTAGGGCTTAGACACAGGACAGCTGTTGTGAGGGTTCAGTGCTGACACTCTTAACATGATTGGCAGTTCAACCGATGAATTCAAAGGGAATAGGATTAAGTGAATACAGCAGCTTGGCTAACCAGGATAGGCTGAGGGTTTGCTATGTGATACAGATAAATGCGAATGAGTATTAAACAGCCAGAGCATAAAAACATAATTGCATCTTATTTCACTCTTCTATTGACTTACGTGTTGAATCATTCTCTTAAATTTTCCAGCCTGTTTGTTCATTTAAGAAGGCTCTTCGGATCACTGCTCGTCACGCTGACGCAGAGAAAAGACTTAGGGATTTCTGACTCACTGGAAATAGACTGCAGTGTGTGTGTGTGTTTTCATATGTATAGCTTTAAACTGGTTCAGCTTTATTCCAGCAAGTAACAGTCAAGGTCTGGATTTGTAAAATGATGAGATACAGTTGAATGTTGCCTGAATAAGACCAACAGGCTCAAAGCTATGCTACCTATCTGGTGAACATACCAGCTACAGTGCTATTATTACAGCTCTTTGGATAGTAAGTCATGCTAAAGAGCTCTATGCCATGCAACTGTATATACTGTAGTAAGTGAATTTTCTTATATTGGCTAGAATTTATTTTATCCATCTATTTCTAAGGTAATGGAGATCTGAAATTTATGACGCATATATATATATATATATATACACACACATATATGCTCAGTCCTAGGAATGTCATAGAACTACTCACAGACCAGTCTAGGATTTCTGATTTTGCATAGTATTTGACCAACTGAGCAGCTATGAATACCCTGGCTATGAATACTATCAGTATGCTACAATTTTTTACTTTTTTAGCCATTTGCTTACATTATTTTAGGTGTAAAATTAAACCCCCTAGTTGTTACTAAATTTAATGCTCATTTCCTGAAAAAGTTTTAGTGATAATTATGAGCACAGTAATAAAAATAATAAAAGCTTATTCTGTCCTCATAAAAAGGTTTTGCATGTGCTGATGTTATTTCAGACAGACAGTAGTTCATTCTTCTGCCTTAAGTTTTGCTGGGCGAACTTAAAGATGGCAGGTTTACGAGCTGCTTGGTACAATTGCACGTGCAATGGGTTTTTCTGTAAATATAAACACGCTGTAAAAAGTCGTGTAATAGATTTTAGAGAAAAGAATAACTCTACCTCATATATCTTGAAAGATGATACATACACAGAATCTCATGATACATGTTTCATACTAATCTTACTACAGAAAATAATGTATATATCTTTTAAGTTTGTTGAGGTAGATCCGTAAATATGGCTGTAAGTCTCCATTGCAAGCAGTGAGAAACTGATTGCTTATCAGCTTCACTGGAGTCAATGAAAAGATTCAGATAAAGCGGCATGCTGCTTTTATCATGAAACAAATGTTTTTGGAGAATGTTTATCTTAAGAGCGAAATCGAGGTTGGTGATCACTCTAATAGGTTGATGATAGCAAAGATGCTGTATGAGAAATATTTTTTAAAAAGGTGTTAACATCAACTGGGACGAATTTCAAATGCGAATAAATACCACTATAAATATTCTAATTCTGCAGTGATATATCATGGAGTAATTAACCCAGGAGAACCATTCTTCTTGGCGGGGAATAATCAGGTTTATAATAAGCATAATCCTCTGGACATTCCATTTCATTCCCTTCCTTTCTTTCCACATGCAAACGCATTTTCTGCATGCAAAGTGTGTATTTCTTTGCTTTTTTAGATTAAACTAGCTAGTGTCTCATGGCATACAATGTCTATGTCACATGAGCAACGAAGGCCAAATTAATCAAGAATATGGGTATTTAACATCAGAGTTGCAAAGGTTCTAGACGTATTTCTGCTATGTCACTGGGCATAGAACTACCAGGACCTATAAAGGATTTATTTAATGACTTTGACTACCTTTGACCAGAACACTTAGACCTTTCCAGGAGATAGAAATTTGCATCTCAAAAACCAGCTCTCAGTTAGTTTGTGGAATTGTTGAAAGAACAGAAGTATCATAAAGTCATTTGCTGTGCTTAAAAGGCATTCTTTATTACAATTATTATTTGGTTATGAGTTAGTGCTCAGAATGATATTCCATGCCTGAGCTTGACCTACAGAGTCTAAGGATGAAATCTTGATCCAACCGAAATCAGTGAAAACTTTTTACTTACAAGCCTATAATTTTACTTCATTTCCTCTAGAACTTACTTTAAATTCAGATTCGGTGGGCTTCAGAGAATTTGGCTCTTTCTATAGAAATGTGTTTGCTTTTAACCTTGCCCAAATCCAGATATTGACAGTGCAGTTTTAAAATTACAGAGATGCCCAGAAACCAGTCTGCAGTGTATTATGCATCCAAATTTAATATTTCAAACCTAAAACATGTTAAGAAATTAGGCTAGATAATGTTCCTGTACTTTTTGAAGTATTAAGGTATTTTTCTTAAAAGGCTACACTAGGTACAAAGTTGAGTGCTTTTATATACATAGACATATATAAATGTATATATATGGGTGTTTTTGTAGAGTCAAAATGCTTAAAGGTAAGGGCTCGTATAGAGTAAATAGCATGCTTTAAGTAATGTAAATGTGGATATGTGACAAAGTACATACTTTAGTGCACAGGTATGTAATTAGTCTGTACTTGATTATTTTGCCTTATAGAGTTTCAACATATATATATATGCTTCAGTGTTATGTGTGTGCTTTTTTTCCCTAGTGGAAAATAGTATATATATATATGTGTGTTAGCTTCTTTGAAGCTACGTTTGGAAACTTTTATCATAAATGTCAGTTGCATAATTTGGTTCCAATCTATACTTTAGACTAATTACAGGATTTATAGTTACTTGTACATATTAATATAGCTTTTACATATTAATGATAATTTTGAAGTGGAACTGGATCCCTACCTTTTACTCTTCATGTGTTTCTATTCCTACATATTTTACATGACTAAGGATTAAAACGTCATCTTGACATAATTGTAAGCATAATTTCACTCAACATTTTCTCTCTACTTTTGTGTTTGCGATTAAATTGTTACTTCTCTTTCTCTCTCTCCCTTAGTTACACAGTAAGGATTTTTGAATGTATATTGTCATCTAAGGTAAGCTTTCATATGATTCTTGCATATGAAGCTTATGTCTGTTTACACGTCATACAATGTCTGCCTAGTATGGCATGATTTTCATTATTTCGCTTAATGAAAATGTTCTTTATAATTAGTAGCATGATAGTTTTAAGGCATATAAATTCAGATTTTTATAGTAATTTTTTGTTACGGTAACTCCTCTTAGTAGTACATCCCACTACCTTCTAATAATGCACGTTTCAATGGAATTTAACAGTGCATGAGTTAGCATCATTAATTAGCACAAATAAAATGCAAGTAATAAAAGAGCATTTTGCATTTACAGTCAGTTATTTTCATATAGGAATATACCTCTACATAAATGAAATATTTATTCCACAGTTAATTTCATTTACAAATGAATGATCCATATCACAACTTGCACTACATGAGTTGAAAAGAATGCCAAAAAGCATGCTTTTTTTTTGTCTGTATTGTGCATCTACCTAAGGTCGGAAGCGAACACTTCTGCAATAATGATGGTGTTAAATGAGATAGCGCAGTCTCATTATCACTAGTAACTAATAGCACTTTAATTGGATAATCCTTGTGTTAATAAAGGTTATAAATTCCTAAAATCTGTACTCAGGATAAATGCTGTAAGTATCAGCTCAGTTGCATTTAGCTGAAGCATTCAGAGACACTGGTATCTTCATCCTGGCAATGTACTTTTGCTTTAAAGCTTTTGGTGTGTTCCAGAAAAGGCTCAGAAGGTAAGTGCAGTTATTAGTGGGTGGTTTTGCAACTTGCAGAACAGAATACTCATGCAGACTTGTAAAAGGGATAGTAATGGTACATAGCTTTCTTACAACAAATGGCACCCTTCACCCTGAGAAAGGGCAGAATTTAATGCTTTTAGCAAAATATTTACCTTTTCCCCACTGTTCCTTCCAAATGTCATTTGATTTCAATGAAATTAACAGAAATAGCCATGTGTTTTGTTTCCATGACATTTTTTTTAATGGCATGAAATTTCACTCCTAATTTGGATTATTGGTAGTAAATTACTGCTTCTACAGCAGTGGGATCTGGGGTGCCCTGGCTGGTGTGTTAGACACTACACACATGTTTTTCTGGGCACTGAAAAGAAATATTTTGTCTTGGATTGCTAAAATTATTAAATGTTCTTCAAAAAATCTTTTGCCTTGTCCCTTTTTCCAGAATACCAAAGAAAACAGAGAGTACTTCCAATGGCTTTCTTAAAAGCCCAGGTTTCTGTTATAGCGGTGATTTAAAACAGGTTTGGTTCAGCTTTTTACTCATGGTGGCTAAGCCACAGTCATAAAGCACAAAGACCTAAAAGGCTGGCAATGGTACTTCTGATACCCGTTCAGTGAATATTGACTCCATCACAAAACTGGAAAATGGAAAAAAAAAACAACAAACCAACCAAGTTTAGTTTCACAGAGACAGGAAACAAAGTTTTGGCAGGGCTGGAGGAAGCGCTGAATTCAAAAAGCCCCTATTTGTGAGCAAGGACACTCACTGCTGCAGCTGAGGAAGATGCTGGCCACAAGTGGGGAGTGCCAATCCCTGAGCTGCGGTGCCCCCCAGCCAACTCCCCCCAGTTTATATACTGGGCATGACATCCTATGGTGTGGAATATCCCTTGGGTCAGTCGGGGCCAGCTGTCCTGGCTGTGTCCCCTCCCGACTCCTTGGGCACTCCGCTGGCGGGGCAGTATGAGAAGCTGAAAAGTCCTTGACTTAGTACAAACACTGCTCAGAAACAACTAAAACATCCGTGTGTTATCAACATTCTTCTCATCCTAAATCCAAAACACAGCACTATACCAGCTACTAAGAAGAAAATTAACTTTATTCCAGCCTAAACCAGGACAACCTCCCACAGCTTTGAGATCATACACCAATAGCTTTAAGCGCCGGGAAAACTCTAAAGCTTTCAGGGAGTAAGCACCTGGATCCAAGGTGATTACATGTGATCTGTTTTTATACAAAAGTGAATCCAAAATCCTTCCTCAGACTTCCCCAGCAGATGAAAGTTTCCACCTTCATCATCTGGAGCCTAAAGGAACCTGTATCTAAAGTCCTGGCTTTTTTTCATATGATTCTTTTACATATGTCATCCCACCTGTTATTTTCAAGCAACATGGTAAATATCTTGCTAAATACTTATAAATCATTATAAGACCCAACACTAGAATAATTTGAATGTCTCTGCATGTTTTCCACAACTCGTCATAGTCAGGTGTTTTGTACATTGTTTGTGGACTCACTTCCATCTCTGACTATACTCCACCCAGCCGGATGGAAAACCAGGAGGGTTATTTGAGGTGAAGCTTATCACGGACTATTGCATGGGGTGAGATAAAGGACTGTATAGATTACATCCCACAAATGAAATTCACCCTGCACAAGAGGACAGGAAAGTTCTGTATGGTACAGAGATTAAATAATGGTTAATTCTTGTGCTGGACTTTTGAACAGGGATGAATTTTATCACATCTCAAAATGGAGTATGCAATAGGGACTGACTAAATCTTTGTTGCTTACGCCAGAAAATAAAGGTAAAAAGCTGTTGCTCCAGGGACCTTTGACCTGAAGATTGTCTTATTCCTTGTTTGTAGGTGGGCTTTCGTTCTTCAGACTACTGATGGATGGAGTGCCTCCGCATATCATTGATTCATATATGCGTGAAGTACAGGCAAACAAAACTGAGGGGAAGTGAGAGCCCGTCCAGTGTTTCCTCCCACTGCGCTGGAAATTGGTAGCAGAATTACAGCATTTTAGTTCTTGCAATGACAGAACAAACGTGTGGTTGGGGATTTTCTTTTTTTTTTTCTTTTTTTTTTTTGTTTCTTATTTGTTGTTTTGTTTTCCCTACCTGCTCTTACTGAAAAGAAAGAATACGCATGGATTGCTTTGGGGTTGAAATGAAATGAACTGAAGACAACACACGTTTTGTAATGTTCAGCTTTATTTCCTGTTTGATATTGTGTTCTGTTTTTTAATGAGGAAAGAGGAGGAGCTGTGTAATAAACACGAGGAGGCAGTCAGAGTTCGCACTCGGTGGTACAAAGCAGATCTTTCTCAGACTGGAAGTACATGGATTACCCAGTAGCTGTGCAATAAGACCCTTGGAATACATACCTCTGATAACGTATCTTATTCACCTGAGAATTGTTTAGCAGAATATGGTTTTACTGTAACGTAATTAATACATATGTACTTAATGATCATTTAAGCTGAACATATCTTCCTTTAGAAGTTTTGATTTCCTAAATCCAACCCATCAGTCTCTCAACTGAACTGAAATTGTTTTATTTAATGTACAATAAATATGAAGTGTTTAAGATCTACCAAGTTCTTGTTCACTATTTTTAAAAGTTTTTTTCTGTCTCATCTTACCACATTTCTTGTTTAATTTCCACATAGTGTAAAGCAGGAACTTGAGCCCACCAGCTTGAGGGGAAAATAGTATCAGCAGTCACGTAACCCAAGGGGCTTATACCGTAAGATGCATGACCCAGAATGTGAATGAAGTTAAATGCTATAGGTACATGCAATTTTGTATCTACATGTTTTGAATGCCAAGGGTGGCAGCTTTCACCACTCTGGATCTGCCCCCGTCCTCATCAATTCATGGAGCTCTTGTAGGTATCGTAGCAGGAAAGGGACTCAGACCATATCACTAGTGAGTTTACCGTGCAAGGCAAAAATGCCTTAGATAAGGTAAAATGGCTACATTATTTTTCCAACTCTAGTGTCATTAACCTCCAAGTATTTCAGGAGCGGGGGTGATTGTCCGTAAGTCTCCAGCAAACTCTAAAGCACGTGAGACAGAAGGTCACACGTAATTCGGCCAGGTTGTTGATTCCCTATTGCCCTGTCATTTATTTACCAGTTCTCACTCTGGCTGTATAGATAGGGTAGGTTATGTGCTTAGTGACTAATGATTGATCTCCAATTACAGTTTATAAAGATAAAGGTCGACTTAGACCAGTAGTACATTACAAGATGGTTATTTGAGGTTAGCACATTTTCAAACATCCAGCAGTCAGTAATTATGCAATAATAAAAGAATGCGTTACTATGAACCACCACTGCTGAACGGATGTTTTTGCAGTTGAATTACCATTTCTTTCGCTTTGGGGATCTGAATGCATTTTCTCACTTTGTTCTGTAAATCTTACTCGCGCTGTGATCCTTCTTCTTCCTTCTCTCCTTTCTATCTTTGTGATTTCTTCTGTGCTGCCATCTGTGCAAGGAAGCAATTCTCCATTCCCAGTGATCCTAGACACACCCCCCTGCCAGTATTTCACCCTGCTCTTGCCAAAATCATTTCTCTCCTACACATTCATTCACACCTACACATGAAAGAAGGCAACACATCTACTAAGAAGAAAATTTCAGAAAGGATTAATAATTTCTCTTTATTCTGTATCTCACCAGTGAATCAGGACTCCCTTCATCTGTTTTGAAGGGCAGAAGGCTGTGGGAAAGGGTCAGTTTGAATTTATGCCACGCAGGTTTAAGCATTTAAGCACATGGCCCTCATTTAAAATAATACGAGTCTGTTGAGATATATTATAGTCAGCACCAAAAGTTATAGTTATTTTGAGTTTGTGCTTTTCAGTAAGCCAAAAAGGATGCGCATAGCCATCTGCACTTTGTATGCAATGATGTTTACAGCTTCAAGCTTATGTATCTATCTGGCTCCTCAGTCTTAATATACCGTACATAACAACCTGGAAGCCAGCATAAATCTCAGCTTCTGTAGGCTCTCTGCCGATGGAATTAGCTAGTCTAATTTCTACCAGATGCCAGCAGTGTTAAAAGACAAGCTGAACTAAGCTACTTTTCACTGTGTGAACGGTAAGCATTATATTCGGATGCCCTTAATTCCTCCCCAGTTGCGTTGCCCAGCATTTGCCATTGGCTGTCCCTCGGCTTGAGATGGGCCACACCAACAGGACGTACTGGGTATCAGGCCGTGCGTGGAATCGAGCTGAGTGGGCATTAGTGTGCTATAAATTCATACTCTCGCCAACCGCTGACCAGCCAAGCATCTGGATTAAAAATTAATTGAAAATGACTTTGAGAGGAACGATAGGATAGGGTGGGATAGGAAAGGGACTTCTAGTAGATCTAAAACATGCTGCAGAACCTTGAATAGTGAATAACATATGATAAAGTTTTGATTTATGATGATCCCCTAATGGGATTCTCCAGGGATGGTGTTTGATAGATGAAATAAAGTCACCAAACCCACAGAGTTAAGAAAAATGCTAATGAAATCTGCAGCTAATACCAGCTTGGGAGAATAAAGATGTACCAAAGACAACAAAAACTACAGGCAAAACAACCTAGAGAAAATAGAAGCAGCACAGTATCATGTAGTAGAAGATATGTCCCAATGCTCCCAAGAAGAAATTTCTCCAAAGTCAGCTCACATGGAATTTCCGGGAAATTAGTGAACCTGAAAGAGACCTATGAGTAACAGAGGACAGCAAATAAAACCTGGTCATAGGAGATAAAGTAACAGCAAAACACAAAAGCTCCAGGAGAAGTGAAACTAGTTGTGCTTTTGTGGCTTGCGGTTGTGTTCCCTGATGTCTCACAATATGCGAAACCAGTCTAAGGCTTCAGCTAGTTGCATTATTCATATTACTTGTTTGCTATGTACAGTCTCCATCAACTAGTATGGGCTGAGGCTATAGTTCAGTAGCACCTTTAATAAGGATTCTCTTTTCTGCCCACTTTCACATATCTGGTAGGAATTTAGTATTTTTGAAAGCTCTGCCTTGGTGTTCAGTTTGACTTACACAGGTCAGGGAAAGGTATTACTAGGAATAAGAAGGCAGACCCAAACATGTATAGAGATATAGATATACACACAGAGAAAGAAGAATCAAAGTTAATTAAAAAAAAAGGGGGGCATTATTTTTAAAGAGGCCAGAGGAAAATATTTTGTTTTCTCTTGGCTTGTTCTCCTTGCCCATGAAAGGGCATTTGATATATAGTTGTTACTGTGGTATAAATACAGATCCATTCTCAAATTGGAGCTTGATTCTCCAAATTCTCTTTACGTGGAGCTTGATTCAGGCATTTTAGTTACCCATTTGCATTGAAAGATCATGGCCAGTGTCAGCCCATTTTCCCCTCATGGAAAACAATCTCACAAATATAAAAAGGGGAGGGAGAAAACTACATGAAAATCTTATAAAGAATGCTTAAATTGAGATATGCTGTTTATAAGGAAGTCTTTACTAAAAGTCAGAAATTTTTAAAAATATTCCTTTAAAAAAAAAGTTTCAAGCTTCCTCTACTTTCTTTTTGGGGAAAAAAAAAGTATAGTATTGCTACCTTTTACAGAGTATTGTGAAGGAAGACTTACTTTATGAATGTCTTTTGCTGCATTTTGAGATTCTGGAGCAAAAGGCATTCTATTTTAAGCACAGTGTACTTAATGTCACTTGATTTTCGTGGCTTGCTTTCCTGACTGACAAGTAAAGCTGCTGCTTTGCTGAAGCAGAGAGCATTTGGAAGCAAAAGTATCCTGAATACTGAGGAAGCACTGGAAGTCTAAACACACTGGACTTTAACTTCTATGTTTCTCTTGTTCTATGCCTTGTTGCTGAATACTTTTAAAATTGAAACAAACCCTTCCCCCAGCTCAGTGATAAATTCAGTAGAGAATCTTTCTTCCTCTACTCATTTGGCCCTCATTTTCATCACCACTTACCTTCCCCCCTGCCCCTTTTTTTTCCTAGCTGTTTTTTTTCCTTATTCTTTCTAATTGCTTAAGTTTATAATTAAGAACATGGATGCAATACTGGTTCGGTTATAATTCTTAAAAACATAAAAAATGTTTTCCTTTTATTTTCCTCTTGGTATCACAAAGAGCTTGAGCAATCTTTCCATAAATACCAGTACCATCACGTTCATTGACCACAGCGATGCACAGGGTATTAAAAGAAACAGTATTTTAACTTTTTCCAAACCCAGTGATTCCAATGGACGGGCAATATGGCTGGTTGTGAATCTGGCTGTCACACTTGCCTTTTGCCATTCTCTAGTTGGCTGTCATTGACTCTCTCTTTATTACATTACGTATTACTCCCTCCTTTGCTGGCAGTTCCTCTCTTCTCTGTTTGGTCCCTAATACCAATTGCCATATTGTACTGTATTTACTGAGCTGTAACTTAAATCAGCAGACAAATGACATAGCGTTTGGGACACACATACCACATCAAGGGATTTTGAAACCACCTTTTTGCATGTCAGGCATTCCTGACCCTTGCAGTAGAGAAACCTACTCAATAACGTGTTATCAGACAAAGGGAATCGGCTCACTGGGGATAACAGGGAATTGCTCTGTCCAAGAAATTGTTGTCTGGCCAGAAAGCTGCAGCGTCTGGCCCGCAACATAATAACTTAGAAAAGGACTGCTGATTCCAAGAAGATGCCATTTGGGTGTATAATACTTGTTAGAGGCCGTCTTTTATGTTTTCTACTTCATCTTTTTGTCTTTCATACAGCTGCACAGTGCTCATGTTTCCTTGGCCGCATTCAAAAACCTCATACCTTCCTAGAGCATCAGCGATACATCTAAAATCCTTCACATGACCAATTCAAATAACCTGGCGTGCCACAATTTCTGAAAAGGCGTTATTTGTTTTGAAGCGCCTTCTCTAAGCAGGTCAAGGAGGTGAAGGCGATCCAGCATAACAGAGTCTTCAGGTGCCCCGTAACACCTCAGCCCGCCCCGATACGCCGGGGATCACCTCCCCGCACACACAGCTGCGGCGTCCTGCCGAGGGCAGGGAGGTTTCCTGCTGCCCGAGCTCTTATTTTAATAAGATGAACAAGGCAATTCAGAGGGGAGAGGGGGATTCAACCCACCCAGCCCGCGTCCAGCAGTGACGAGCCGTGGGCGCGCAGGCCCGCCACCTCAGGCCCCAGCACCGGCCAGGGGCCTGCGGAAAATGGCGGCCAGCAGGCGGGCACCCCCTCGACCACCGAAGGGTTTCCCCCCCCACCCCGCCGCCGGCAGCCGCCACAACCGGCCTAGAAACGGCGCCCCTGCCGCGCGGGAGGGAGGGAGCCGTGCCCTCCGGCTGAGGAAACCCAACGGCGGGCCGGGGGCGAGGGCTCCCCGCCCCGCGTTCGCTGCCTCAGGGGCGGCGGCGGCCGCTGCCCTCCAGCAGAACGGCCGCTGGGCGTCGGCCTCTTCCGCCTCCCGCCGCTGCCCTCAGCTCAGCCCCGCCCCGAGCGGCGGCGGCGGCGGCCTGACCCCGGTCCCGTCCGGTGCGCGGCCGAGCGGCGGCGGCGGCCCCCGCGGCATGGCCGTGCGCTGGGCTCTGCCCACGCCCCTCAGCCCGGCTCAGCTGAAGCGCCTGGAGCAGCACCGCTACAGCGCGGCCGGGCGCTCGCTGTTGGAGCCTTGGCTGCAGCCCTACTGGGCCTGGCTGGTGGAGCAGGTCCCGCTGGGGTTGGCCCCCAACGCCATCACGCTGGGCGGCCTCCTGCTGAACTGCCTGACGGCGCTGCCGCTCATCGCCTGCTGCCCCAGCGCTACCGAGCAGGTACCGGCCCGCCGCCGCCTCCCTCCTCCTCGCCGTCAGAGCCCTTCTCCCGCCTGCCACCGCCTCCTCCCGCCGAGGGCCTCGCCTCAGCCCGGCGGCCCGGCGCTGGGGGAGACCCCCCCCCCCCTTCACCCCAATACCTCCTGCCGGTAACCGGACGGAGCTCTCGGGCCCGTGTCCCGCTGCGGGGGTGCGGTGCCCGGTCACTCCTTCCCGCGGGAGGGAGGGCTAAGGTAGCGCTGCGGGTTTGCCCTGAGAAATCAGGGGAGCGGTGATGCCGGGGGTGACTCTTTGGGGGGTCAGGCTGGAGGGGGGTGTTACGGTTGGAATGCCCAAAAGGTTGGGGGGGATCCCGTGAAAGGGCGAGTTCCAGCAGGCGCCTCCGCGGGCCAAAGGTCCCGGTGAAAGGGCCTGGGGCTTGGATGGGGCTGTGGAGCCGAGCTGAGACCCTGGAACGTGGGAGCCCGGCCTGCTCCGGGGACCGTCGTACCTCCCACGCATGTGCCTCTGCTCAGGCAGCTTGCTGGGAAGGAGAATAAGCTGTGTCAACTCCCTTCTGGAGAGGAAGGCTGTAACGAGGGCCGCCGGCCAGGAGAGAGGGCACGGGATGCGCCCAGGAGCAGGGCAGAGCTGGCCACCCCGCGTGACTGACGCCACTTCGGCACCGCTTAGTTCGGAATCGAGGTTCGGTTCTGCTGCAGACCTGTTAGCTGACAGTAGCTTGGATGCTTCCCATCCTCGCGTGGGAAACGATTAATTGCTTTAGCTTCTGGAGGGAAAGCAGGCTTGTTAACGTGGGCTGATGCTGCTGGCGCTTAAACTGGGTGGCCTACGGTTTCTCTGACAAGTTAAGGAGTTCTGTTGGAGCTTCCCAGCCTGTTACGGGTGTCCCAGTGCAGAGTCTTCACGGTGGGAAATAGCAGGGGAGAATTGCTTTGTGTAGGTAAAATATCTTCAAGGTTGGCTGTTGTTTTCCTGTGTTCTGCTGGGCTTAAATCCTAACTTAAGGCAGAGGTGGCAGTTGGTCAGGTTTTTTTAATAACTTAGATATACTTTGGTGAGCGTTCCTGTTGACAGAAGAACCCTTCTTTTTCTCTAGTCACTTTGCCCTTTGCGTTAGCAGAGGTGTTTGTGGCAGACGTACCAGGAGGCTGATCCAGATCAAAATTAACTTTGCTTTGGTCTAACCTGATCACTTCCCTGATTTCCATCACCAGGTAGAGGCACTCTGTGGCCTTGCAGGCAGTAGGAGAAGGGAGGATAGAGATGGGAGTGAATGGTTGGAAACTGCAGATTGTCTTCTAGTGGCACTCTGAGAATTAAAATGCTTGTGGAACTGCTACCTTTAGCTTAGTTTGCCAGCTATGTGTCTGGATGTTCATTTTAGCTTCTCTTTGCTATTCAGGCAAAAAAAGGCAGAAAGTAAATTTTAAGTTATTTTTCCCTTGAGGACTCTTGCACAAAAAGAAGAAGGTTGTGTTGCAGACATCCAGGGAATCATTCCTTCTGGGAAAGCTTAGGTTGAGTTTTAGAAACTTTACTATTTTTTTTAATTGTGGAAGCTGAATTTTATAAGAATCTGGAGTTTGGACTAAACTTCCTTGTTCAGATATCTGTATATGCTTTATAAATATGTAGTGTAAAGCCAGACTCCTTATCCTCCTGGGATTTTTTTTGCCTCTGCGCTGTGAGAATAGCCCTCACCTTCTCTTTCTGCATCACTTAGGGCATCATTATCTCTCTTCTGCTTGTTTAATGACTCAGCTTGTCTTCCACCTAAGATGTCATGGTTCTGGATGGCTTTTTTAAAAATATAAAAATAGCTAAAACTGTTGCAACGCTAATAGGTGTTATAGGTACTGTTGTAACATCTACTTTGTACTTTTGACTTGGATGTGTAGGCTGGAAGGGCTAGGGGGAAGGTGGAACTAAAAATGATGTTAAAGGTCATTGAATCACAGGCTGAACTAATAGCATAGTACACTTCAACATCACCTCTCTATACTGCCAAGCCACCTCTTCCACTCATGAACAAGTCTTGATTACCTGATGGACTAACAAGAACTTGTTATATTCTCTTGGTGGAAGTGTAGGAGCACTGGATAGAAGGCTTGGATAAAATAATAAGCAGGTTTGGGTTTTAGGTGGGGTTTTCTTAAGAGTTGGTTTGTGTGGTGGTTTTTTTTTCCCTAACCAGTCTTTAAGTGGGCCGTTTCTATTAGTCCTTTATTGAAAACACTGAAGTCTTGATGTTTGTACAAACCACCCGAAACAAGTAAGACTGGTAGCTGAAATCCCTTGGAGCATAGCTGCTAGCAGATGCCTAGAAAAGAGATCTTTCCCTGATATATCCTTCCAGCTGTCCAAAGACTGTGGTTTAGGGGTTTCTTGACAAGGGATTCTACTCAGGTTACTTGCTAGAACAGCAACTGATGGATCTATTCCTCCACAAGCACCCTCCACCTCATGATTTTGCCTTCTTAATTACTTGTTTTGAACCTGTTTGTACGTTCAGATTCCATTATGTTGTATTGCAGTGAATTCCACAATTTAATAATACTTCCCCCTCCGCTAATGCAATTAATGTCTAAAACCATACAATGCTCCCTTGTTCTCTTACTGTGTAGCCGTTATTTCCTTATACACTATTCTTTTTATTTTCATCAGCATGAGTAGCCACTAAAGCCACTTTGTTACTGACTAGCACAATATGTTTTGGCTTTATAAAATATTGTCTGCTTCAGTAATGTCTCCTTGTCTAGTAGAAACATGGGTTGTATCACTGTCTCCTGTAAATGCACATTTCAACATAAGCCTTCTTACTTGTAGCTAAGCCATTAGCAGACTGCACCCCTCAAGCACTGTTGTAACTAAAATCCATGTGCGTAGATTTTTTTGTAGAGTGTTTGTCCAGTTTCCTATTCTGTGTAACTTAGGACAGTAATCTATAGAAATAATACCCGGGACTGCTACACCAGGTGTGGTGCTGGGGAGGACACTACCTGCACATTTCATGTTCTGTGGAGGGCTGAAATACCTTCTTCGCTATGACTGCAGGCTGTTTTTTTTTTTTTTTCTTTTCTTTTCCTTTTTTTAATACTAATTATAAAATATTTAGGAATGAAAAGTTTTACCGACTTGAAGTATGAACAGTGTGTATTTGCTGCATTAGAGTGTAAAAGGAGGACTTCTTAGGTGAGGATTTCCATTTTATCCCCATTTGACAGTGAACTATTTTGCTCTACTGCCAGCTGACTTCTCTGAAGTAGCTACAGTTACTTCATTAGGTCTTGCAGGTGAATCTCTCATACCCTCTCAGTTTCTAGGGAAACTGACATGTTATTTTTTTTTAGCTTGCATCAATACTAGGAAGAAAACTGACTAAACATAATTCTCTGTCCTTTTCAAAGGGAGAAAGGAAACACTGATCCTGCTGCTTTCATGGTTGCTTGTGGAGGGGCCTGGCTTTGGTAATCCTTCAAGCTTAGACACAGGTCTCTCTGAAATAGCATAGGAAGCTAGAATTTTAGGACAGAAGTTCATGCTAACAGTAATAATTACTTTGTATTGAATTTCTATCTATTTTAAAAAAAATCTTGTAGCATTTACAGCAGGATCTAAGCAAAGAGCCCCCCAAACTGATCAGATTAGATGTCATCCAGTGATAAAGACTTGTCCTGCTTGCTGTCAACTTCATGGGTTCCATCATGTCTCATTTATTTGGGGTTTTTTAAAGCCTTTGTTCCTGTTGTCTATAATTTCCTGGAGGTTACTGGGAATAGGGGAAGACGGGAAGAGCAGAGCATGGATTATGGATTTGCAGTTTGGGCGGTGATGGGAAAAGGGGGCAGGGGCTCAAGGGTTCTCATGCAGAAAGCAGAGAGAGGCAAGGGAGGCCTGTGGTGGCTAGGTCTGTAGAATTGTTTAAGAAATGGTGCAGTGAATTTATAAAAGCTGATCTTGCTGATCTATGCTGTTTAGGAAGCCATATGTCTAGGGAGACCAAAAAGCAGGGGAGGGTCTAGGTGACTCCAGCTAGCTCTACTATTAACTGTTTGGAGGGAGAGGAATGTTGGCTAGGTGCTGTCACTGCTTCTCTCTCTTTTTAAAAAACTCCCTTAAAAAAAAACCCAACACCCCCAACCCACCCCCCCAAAAAAACCCCACACCTCCTTTTAAACTGAAAGAGGGATTGTCTTGAGTTTTTTCCTGTAAGAGGGGAAATGAGGGGAAGATACTGACAGGCATGACATCATGTAAACTGCAAGGGGACAACTAAGCTTTGTGGGAGAGAGAAGTAGAAAAGAGGGTGAACTGGAACAGCTGGTGTGAGCTGGGGCATGGGGATGTGAAGGAAGAAGCATTAAGCCCTTGACCTGATAGAGGAAAAGTGTGAAGCACTGACAGGGGTGGGAAATCCAGCCAATACCCATGAGTGAAGAACAGACCACTCAGTAGTGAATGGGAGAAAAAGGTATTTGGCATAAAGTAAGACAGCAAAGGTTCCGAAACCCCGACGCAGAAGGATGGGAGATCTTTCAGAGGGAGCTTGTTGAGGAGAGGAGGATGCTAAAGGAAGGCAAGGAGATCCTGGTGCACATGAAATGCACTTGGGCTATAGTATGATTATTTGATTTTATTTTTTTTTCCCCTCCCTGTCCTCTCCTCATGCTGTAATGAAGGTTTAAATAGGCCCTTCCCTTCTCCTGCTATTAGTACGATTGTACATAGTGCTTTGTGCTGAACAGAAGCGAGGGAGGGAGTCCAGTAAAAATGTCTCTCTCTATTCTGGATCTGGTCCAGAGAGGGACCATGCAAACCAGGGCAAAATTAGTAGCTGTGGATTGAAGAAGTGAGATTATGACTAAATGTGATGAGTAATTAAGGGGGGGCTGAATCTTTAAATATTGCAAGATTTTGGGCTGTTGAACCCTCTGGGCTTGAGAGCTTTGCTTGAAATAAGTGGTAAGGGATGTCCTTGGCACATGTAGTCTTTTGCAGCTGTCCATGTTCTTTTGTGGGGTGGAATCACAGAAGCAGAAGAAGAAGGACTGCTGCTCAACCTACACTTTTTCCTGAAGGAGAGGCATGCCACGCATACCTGTCAAAGACTATATGCACATGGTTTTGTTTTGACACCCTCTGGTTCAGTAGATGGCTAGACCTGCTGTACCAAATCTGTGTGTGACAAGATTCTGGGGCTGTATCATCTTTCAGACATCCTTTTTAACTGGAGCAGAGAAGTATCCCCACTCCTTCCCCCTTCCCCCAGGTTTGTGTTCTCTTCTAGTTCCATGAGAATAGCATCTAGCTCTGGCCAAATAATACATTTGCTTGGACAGGATATAACTTTGGGCAGAGATAATAAACACCTCATCAGTGAAAAGCTGATGATTATTGGGAGCCTCCTGACCTTTCTGCTGAGTCTGTCAGCCATGTCAGCATTCTCAGATGCTCCCACTTCTCTAATTTGCAAACTACTTGGGTCCAGCGTGGGAAGCCAGCAGGGGACATCCCTGGATGGAGAGCCAGGCATGTGAGAAGGCAGAGGAGATAGTAGCTGTAGCTGTATTGAGAGGTTGGACGGCAGAGAGAATCTGTGGTTATTAGGGAATTTGGAAACCTCTGTGCACCTTCGGTGATTTAGAAAACTGTATTTTACCAATTAAAGAGCATTCATTTAATCTGCTAAAAGCATAGTTGATCGCAAGTGACCTTTGGTTATTACCACTTTGGGTTAAATTTGAACTGACAGCCTAGGGATGAAAAGCTCCAGATTGTGTTTCTAAGCTCTCTCAGACACCTGTTCCCTTATTCTTACTAGGATCTTCTTCCCTTTTCCGCAACCGTGGGGATATAGATGCATCCGCTACAGGTGTTAATGGATACAGATGATCCTTACTGGGAAGAGGATGGAAACTCTTGCCCTCTTTCCAGATCATCAAGGAGCAGAGCGTTTTAGTTTCGGAGTCTGGGGGGACCGTTGCTTTGATTTGTCCCAGCAGGAGCTAATGCAAACAGACTTGGATCAGCAGACTTAATGATTATACCTGTACTATAACTTGCAACTTGACAAAAGCCATTGCTTTGTCAAAAAGACCTAATATGAGAAGTTTGAGTTGAAGCTGATTTATTTGTTTATTTTTACATTTAAAGTGTTACACTTGTTTTGAGGTAAGGTAAATGTAGACAATGTGACCTCGAACAGGAATTCTTGCATCATGTTCTGTGGGTTATGGAAACTTTCATAAACTAACTACAGTAACTAGCATGCAAGCCTTGTGTTTTGGTTAGAATTGAGGCTATACTTCATGGAGGTTGCATGTCAAAAGACTGTGATAATACCAGCATATGGCATACAGAACTATGGCTAATGATTAAAAAAAAAAGTGCCATAACAGATTTCTGTTCCTGACTGGTGTTTCAATTATGGAAATGATTCAGTTAAATAAGAAAATGCCCACGCTCCGGCATTTGACTTAATTGGTGATGTGCCCCACACTGCGGGGGGTGAATGCAGAGTGGGTAAGGAATTTGGCTAGCATATTTAGCACTGGATACAGTCTACTTCTGTCCGTGATTTGGAGAACCTGATGACTTTAAAGCAAACTAAAATCTATTTCAGTTATAGGTAGATGGTTGCAAAAGGAGGGGAGCCTAATGCAACCAAAAAAACAGTAGTGTCCTAGACAGAATTGCCAGGTTTGGCCTGGTTTACTTACCAAAATCCAGGGATTAGCGTGACAAGTTTTGATAGATCTCAAGCCATCATTTCGTAACTGGTAGAAGTATGTCACAGTAAGGACGCCTTGTAAAACGCTGCAGATTACCTTTGTGGCAGTTCTCAGTAGTATCGGTGATAAAATTGGAAATGTCTTTAAAATACTACTTTAAAGGACTACAGTGAAACCAGTGGTTTCTCCTAGCCTTTCTGCTCATAATGCTTCATTCATAGGTCTGTGTGAGGAGCGGCCTTGTTTGAGCAGTATCAGTTATTCTCCATACAACAAAGTTATCCTGAATAAGCCAGTATAGGTACTGTGGTAGCTTTAGTATGTGGATTATATCACAAGTGAAATGATCTTAGCTTCAATGGGGGTCCTAACTGTGCTTTTATGTCCTGAAATACCTGAGCAATGGCTGACAACCCTCTGTTTTGGAAAGGTGGAGAGCAAGAACAGGGGCTGCCAGGTAGCTGCTGCCTCCCTGCAGAACGTCTGACCAAGTGAGCTTGAGCCAGGAGAGGCCCCTGAGTTCTCCGTTCCTCCACGTGATCTGCAAACCCAGGGTGGCAGTAGGCATCTCCTGCTGTCCACAGGCTCTGTCCTTTCCCCTTTGTCAGAGGAGAGAAACTTTTTCAAAAGTTGGCTGAGAACTCATTCCCTGGTTTAATCCCATCCCCCAACACAAAATTCCTTTGTTTAATTGCACTAACAAGGGAGAAGAAACCTAAATAAATTGACTAATTCCATTGGTAAACATCAAACATATTGCTGTCATCACTTGACCTGGATTTCTCTAGTGTGATCTCGGGGCGGCGGGGGGGGTGGTGGTCTCAGATACCAGCATGTTAAATGTCCATTGGAATGAGAATATCTACTCATCCTGTTTCACCTGCTCAAGGCTTCCAACATGATCTGCGATTACAATTTTTCTTAGTTTCCTTGGATGAAGGGGAAAGACAGCCTTGCCAGTTTTGAAGAATTTTCTAAGTTTTCTAGATTTCTATGTCCATACAAATCCAGACTTCTCACCTACAGCTGGAATCCCTAATTCTTTGACTGTCTTTTACTTCAAAGCTGGACACAGCAGGCAACCGTTTGACTTTAATTGGTGCAAATGTTTTGTTAATGAAATTATCCAAATACTGGGTAGCAGGAAAATCATAAATTTGCTGACAATATTGTTTCCATATTAAGAGCACAAAACTAAGCGATAACATATAGTGTATCAGCCAGCCTTGAATACATGAGGAAGTCTTAAATAACAGCAAAAAAGCTGTTCAGAATTGAACCTTCCTTAAGCATGCTGGTTCTTGGGAATGATGTGTGTTTTGATCAGTCTGACTGGAGGCATACTTTTTTTTTTCTTTTCCTAACTCAAGTCAGTGAGTATAATGATGATGAGAAAACAGAACGTCTGGAGGAGCAGCTCAACTCATCTGCATTCTTATTGCTGTCTTCTCCTGTCCCTGCCTATGAACTGATGGACAGCTGTTGTTTTTCCTTTTTCCCCCCAGCTCTGACACTGGGTTTATACAAGTGTGGACAAATCTCAGTGAGCTGAGATTTGATCTGTTGTCTAAATCTGCTTAATAGCCTTTACTGGACTTAGGAAATACATGTAATCACGTTGGTCTGTTTGTGCTGCAGGAGAGGAATTGCAGAGGTGTAGAGCCACAGCAGCTGTCCCTTACCTGGGAGTGGGAAAGGATTCAGCTCTGTGACTCAGCCTGTGGCCGTTCACTTGTTTAACCTGCAAGTTGCATTTCCAGCATTTATACCTAACTTTGACTTTTTTCGTGAACAGTGTTTCTAAATGTTAAGGATACCACCGGAAACTACTTGAGGCAAAAATGTTACCTGTGCTTTGTTCAAAAGGTGTTATAAGTAATTTTTAGTAAAAACTAATTCCTAGACAAAGACATGCTGACTGTGAGTGTGAAAATAATCCTTTTGAAAGGTAATACTGTAGGACAGTTCCTTTGAACCTAAGACTGGTATTAATGTAACTGATTCACAGCTTGTTTTGAAACTCTGATAGTCTATGTTAAGTAGACAGTTGCTCCTTCATATTTAGTGAATTACTTAATTTCTTTAAACTCTTGTCCAAAGTGCCTATGTAGTCAATTTTTGTATGTTGGAAAAAATCTCTTTCCCTAAAAGTTGAAGTTTTTATTTAGTAAAATGTAATGGGTTTTTATATCTATGTTGTAAATCATCTAAGCATCTATCACATAAACTGCTGAGAACGTTAGTAAGTGCCTTGCTCGTACTTTCTTTTTTAAAGATTACTTTTATTTTTGTAACATTTTTCAGTACAAAGAATACAAATAATTATAGAAATACTGTGGTTTTAAGGTGGAAAAAAGTCAGCTGATGCAGAAGAGAGGTTAAAGTTTTTTGGGTGGGGTTTTTTGTGTTTGGGTTTTTTTTAATAAATAGAAGGACCTGTGTTTCACTGGTGTATCTGGAATAGTTCATTATAGTAGTTACTACAATTCATGTAGACTAGCGCAAGGAATTTGGTTTGTCTGTTTAACTAACAAATAGCACAATGTAGTATAGTTTTGTGGTGAATAGTATTCTACCTTTAATGAAATAGATGATCAGCTAAGAAATTGGGAACTGCCTCGTGACCTTATATGTGAATCTCTTTCAGGCACCTTTTTGGGCATACATCTTGGGTGCATTAGGACTTTTTATCTACCAGTCTCTGGATGCCATTGATGGGAAGCAAGCCAGAAGAACAAACAGTAGTTCTCCTCTAGGAGAACTCTTTGATCATGGTTGCGACTCTATTTCCACAGGTAGCCTTAACCTACTGTTACCCATCCTAGTTTTAAAAAAGTTACCTGTTTTCAAGAGGAGCTGATTAAGCACAGATTTGTTGAAGTTGGAAAGGACCTCTAGAGATCATCTAGTCCAACCCCCTGCTCAGAGCAGGGTCAGCATGTTCCCTTCTTTTAGGAGAACTTCACCATCTCCTGGTCACTGCAGCCAAGACTGCCCCTGACCTTTGCATCCCTGACCAGTATCAGGGAGGATATTCCAGAAGTACGTCTGGCACATATTGGGTAACATGTGTTCTGCTCTTACTCTGCATCTTCACGTACAGTGTTCTTTGAATGACCTAATGGTGAACAAAGAATTCTGTAACAGCATGCTCAGAGATTCTTTACTATACATAGCCTGTGTTTTCCAGTGGGGTGCAGGTGATTGCCTAATAAAGGATTTTAAGGACCTAAAAGACCGATGCTGGCATGTGAAACCAAGGATTCCACTTTAGGAGTGAGGTGCCAAAATATCAGTTTGGTAATAGGGCATCCAGCCTGGCACTTAGGAGAACGATAATTTATATTCCTTAGAAGAATGAGTTTAAAAAAAGTTGATTTGGAGTCCTTAAAAAGTAAGCCTTGCTCAGTTTTACTTTCCATAACTTAGCTGCTGTTGGTGGCAGTGCCTGTACTTCTATAAAATCTTAACGGCTGAAACATTTGCCCTGTGAGTTGGTACATTCTTTATGCCTCACTTCCCAGAGAAATGCAACTACTAGCTTCTCTGAGCTGGGCTTTTCAGTTGGAGCTGTCAGTGTTACAAAGAACACGAGATGACAAGGCCCGAAGAAGGGAGAATGACCACTGTAGGCTAGAAGGCAGGGCCCTCACTTAGAAGAAGAGAGTCCTGTGTTTCGGTGTCTCCTGCCAGGACTGTCCCTGAGGTTAGCTACTCAGTAAAGTATCAGTCATGTCATTACTTTGTTACAGTGATGTAAAATGCCTTGTGATTTTTTTTTTTTTATTTCTCTTAACTACCAGCAAAGAGGTTATATGACTAACATGTTCATTTCTGCTTTTCAGTTTTTGTTGTCCTTGGATCCTGCATAGCAATCCGACTAGGAACAAATCCTGACTGGTTGTTTTTCTGTTGTTTTGTGGGACTGTTCATGTTCTATTCTGCTCACTGGCAGACATATGTATCAGGCATACTAAGGTTTGGAAAGTAAGTAGGTATCTTTAGAAGTACATGTTGCTTAATGTCTGAGACTGCTAGCTACCTGATTTCCATTTCTTCTTTGTTTTCTCCCTGCTCTCTTTACCTCTCACCTTCTTCCTCATCTCCCTTCCACCCTAGCAGACTTGTGTTTTACCTGTCAAGAATTCTAAAACTGTGCATAATACTGAGTAGAGGACTTGTTCTTTTAGCAGCTGATTTAAGCTGTATGTGCTTTGTGTGCATGTGTTTGGCTCTTTCATCTACGGATTTGTTCTCAAAATCCATACAAGCACTATGCAGGCTCAGGCCAGAGAAGTCCCGCCTGCAGTGTAAACATGTGCTCTGTGTAGGAGTAGGGACAGGGCAAGCATTTACGGTACCTCCCTTCGTAATCTCCCAGCCACAGAACAGTTTCAGCCCGGGGGACTCTGACCGACATGCATTTTCAGAGAAATTCCCCTGCTAATGGGTTTCCCTTCCATAGACATCTTCAGTCTTCCTTTGAATGAACTCTGCATCCATTGCATCCTTTGGCAAGGCATTCCACAGAGCTATGATAGTGCTTGAAGAATTACCCCAGGTTTTGGGGGGGGGGGGGGGGGCTTTACTTTTAATCTGACTCATACTGGCTTTGATGTCCTTCAGGTTTTGTGTTAGGTCACAGTTCTAGAGATTGCTGTGATGCTGTTCATGACTTTGTAGAAATTTCATCTGTTCTCACTGCAGTGTAGGAGAAGGAGTCATGACATTCACGTAGAAGATAACAAGTTCAATTTAACTTCTAATAGTGCGGGGATTGCTGCACCCTCCTGCAGCTGTGGTGGTGCCTAGCCATGGCCTTTTGCTGTTTTTAAACAATGAGCTGCACTTTAGTAACAATTTCTGAAAAGAGGAAAAGATCAGAGACTTCTGTGGCAGCAAAACTGGAAATATGTGATAGATGAAGGCTATTCTCCTGCTAATCCTAGTCACTTGCTATGTCACCTGTGTGTAGTCCTACTTAGCTCTGACCTGCAAGAAGCACATTAGCAAATCTGAGTATCACTGGGCACACAGGCTTGTGATCAGCTATCCTTGCATACTGTTCGATGTCTGTATCAAAAGAAAGCTATCTCTGTGGCAATGCTAAGAGCTCCTTTTTTTATTTGCTGATAATGCATTTTACCACACAAAATATAACTCTTCTACCTGCCTACCCATCCTACTTTTTTTAAAGGATATTTTGTACTGTAAACAAAAATAGATGCTTTAGAGTGATGGCTGAAATAGGATAATTTCCATACATGACAGTGGTTGGCACTGAAGTGATACGGACTATGCCGTGAGCTCTGGGATTTTGCATACCTGATTGCTTTTCTGTGCCTTTTGTTCCTGCATAAAATGTGAGAATGATTTCCTTACATCAGGAAGATGCCAAGACTCCTATACCACATAAAAATTTCTTCATTAAAAACTTAATGGCTTCTACCTAAATACAGTGATACTGCATTGTACAAGCAGTTCGGAATGGCCTGGTGTTCCACGCTTACGGTTTGAAGTTAAATAGACACAACTTTTCTCCAAGGTAACTATTTGTGTGTAGTGAAAACAGGTCAGAGTTTTTTTCAAGGCTCACAATTTTATTTCTTTTAAGCACAGAGGTGAGAGTCTAAATGAAGGCATTAGTATATTGCTCTAAATATGATAATACATAACCCCATGGACGGAAGCTTTCACTGATGCTGTTCCTGAATTAGCAGCATTTGATTTTAGAAGTCAAATGACAAGAGAGTCCTAGCGCTGGTGGTCAGGAAGGATCAGAGCAGCTGGGTACTGTGCCACTGTCAGGTTACGCAGCATACCTACCACACAGTGTCTGATTAAAATCTTTGAACTCTGATTTGGGCTGTGTTGCAACCAACAGTCTAAGCCTCTGTAAAATTAAGTACTAAACTTTCGCACATGTAATGACTCAACTTCCAGTCTGAGCCTCTTCCCTGCCACCAGCAACAGCAAGTGCAGTACAGCTTAGAAATCTAGGTTTTAATAGTACAGAGTGCAAACTCTGCACACTTGCACGTGGATGCTTTTGGGTGACGTAACCGACAAGTTCAGTGTGCAGCTACAGCAATGACTGGGCAGATGTAACACTTCATCCCTGGTAGAGGGGGAAAAGCCCAGCAGTTAGTGGAAAAAGCACCACTGTCTTGTTTCCCCCTGCACAGACTTTGTCACTTGACTTCAAGCCAGTTCATGAAACGGGCAGAAGATGAAAAACCTACGCTAGGCTAGCAAGCTGAACTGGTTCACAACAGCTAGTACAAGTGAGGGAGCGCAATGGCGTAAGGAGGGGACTACACATTCCAACGGCTTTGGCCAGTGATGAGCACCTCAGCTTGTCTAGTTGCAGCTTAAACTTTGGCTCTTCTAAGACTAAGAGTCTGAAGCTTGTGATGAAACTTAGCACATTTTATCACTATCTTTCTGATGAAAGAAGAGTTCAATGTTACTGTAATTATCAAGATCAGATAAATGTTTTCCATTAGCCAAGAGCTGATTCCTATGTGTGCAAACAGTTCATGTGCTAAGCAAGTAATAATACATGTTGACTTTGGTCATAATACAGCAAATTTATTCTAACTGCTTAAGGAAATGTTGTATTTTAAACATCCATTGTCACTGCTTGCTGGTGACTTCAGTAGAGAGATCAGGTAACTGTCTCAAAACCTTCAGTAGCATAAACAGTACTTAGCTGTGCACTATTTATTTATTTATTTATTTTAAAGCTTTATTGAAAATAGCAATTCTTTCTGTTGAGCCTCTTAACTTTTTTTTTAATATATTCAGGTCTTCTCAAAACATTTCATCAATCAAATACAGAAAGAGTTTGGCTATCTTGTCAGAGAATAAAAAAGGTAGAATGCAGAGTCTAGACTTCAGGGTACATTCAAAGCCACCTATTTTAATTTTTTTTTTTATGGAAAAAAGCAAGATATCAATTATATGTCCTCTGAAACAGGACAGATGCTTAGCTATCCACTGACTAAGACCTCAAAATATTGCCCTCATGTTTTGCAGGCTGTATCTGTCAAGTTTTTATGACATGATAGCTTAAAGAAATCCCTTCTGTACTAGCCTGCACGGTCCATACTTCTATACATGCTTTTAATGGAAAAGTTTGATTGCATTTACTATAAGCTTGCCTTAAACTTTGTTTTGATGCTTATACAGCAACAACTCTGTAAGTTTATACAAAATTCACAAATAATTAACAATGTATTCATTAAAGATTTTCCCCCATTAGAATTACATGTAGCTTGCTCTAGATAAGGAGTATAGGTTTAATTTTAAATCTTAACCAAAGATGTGTGCCTCCATATAGAGTATCTTTCTCAGTCAAGGAAAATCATATTCTGTATACATTGAAGTAATTTGAAGTACTTTTAAGGAGATAATTTAAAGTCAGTGTTTTTTGATTTTCCTCCCTCACCTGCCTTACAGCAAAAAGACCTTTTCTTTAACTAAATCTCCCTTTTTTTCCTTCATAGAGTTGATGTCACTGAAGTTCAGATAGCCATAACAATGCTGCTCTTGATATCTGCGTATGGTGGCACAGCAATATGGGACTATAAGGTAAGCATATTAAGTATTCAGAGTTCCTGTTGAGTATTCTGTTCCTGTTAAGTGTTCACAGTTCCTATGGTATTTGAAGCTCTCCTGTGCAGGTACCATCAACACCTACTAGTTGTCTAATGTTCTGTTTTAGCTTATTGTACAAATGTAGGTTATTTTGATGTTGTAGTTAACTTGGGTATAATGGTGTGACTTTGTATACACAAATTTAGAGCTATGTAGAGGAAAAAAGACCCCATCTGCCATATGTAAACTTCTGATCTGGAACTAATAATACTTAAGCTTTAACAAATAGTTTTTCTTCTAGTTTTCTTTGTTTTGTATATTTTATTGTAAGACATACATTTCTGTTCAGTTAAATGATTTATAGGATGCTTTATTTTAAAATTTCGAGATTAAATGCTTTAATCTAACAAAATTAGGGGATGAAGTTAGGGGGTTTTTGGTTAAGTAATCCACATTTATGTGCCGATAGAGATGTACTGATTTTTAACACTTATGTCACAGCTGATGTAAATGTAAATATCTATATTTAAAGAACTGTTTTCTGTCCAAAAGCATTTCCCTATCTCTGGCTTTTATTCTGATCTTTAAAGATGTACTTTATTGGATGGTATCAAAAGTATATTAGACTAACACCTTCATCTTTTCTAGGGTCTTTACTCAGAAATGTATAGTTCCTCTCGGTTGTAGTGCAGGGAAGAGCTGAGACCATTCCACGCTATTTGTAACCCATGCAAATTAATCTAAATATAAACCACCAAGTAATTCAAATTAATTCACGAGTTTACTCAGCAATTAAGAACTGTTTAGCTAAATCTGTTTCTTTTCCCCATCTTGCAAGATGCTTTTGTTCTATTTTCAAACAGCTTATTTTCATGTTGGAAAATAAAGTAGGTGCATTAGACTTCAATTATGATTTATTTTTCTTCAGTATTAAAATCTGTGGTAGTTATGCTGTATCTCAAAACAATCTATATTCAAAAATATAGTCAATGGTTTCAATTTATTACTACTTCTTTTTTTTAAATCCTCTGCTGCCTTTGGAAGTTTCCTTGAAACTGCAATTGATTCTGAAAGGTAACTGTTTAATTAAAATTTGTATCTGGAGACTATTCTAAATGCAAAGATACAGCATACAAATAACATGTACCAAAACACAAAGCAGGCAGATGGCGTTTGTGTTTCCTGTGGTTCAGTATTGTGTTACCCAGTGAAATAGAAGGAACTAGCCTTCTCCCCACTCCCGTGCCTTGGTGATGCATAGTCTGTGTCAAGTTTTTGCTTATGTAGTAAAAATATTTGAAGAACATCGTAAGAACAAACACAGTAAGATCTAGCTGAATTACAAGACCAGAACTTAAGTACTCAAAAGATGAGTTTAAACATTACAAAAGAAATTTGTCGTCTCCTTAGTAAGGAAACAAATTCCAAACACTGTCCTCCTAAGCTTGTTCTTGGGAAAGTGAGAGTTTAAATAAAACAATTGTTTAGTAGATATCAATAGATTTTAAAATAACTTTTTAAAAAAGGTGTTATCCTTAACTTTTAATATCTTTATTTTGTTTTTCCTGCTAAGGTCCCTTTGGTGGGCTTAGAACTGAAGTTCTTTGCAGTTTTTGGCATACTGTGCGGAACAGCACTTTCTTTTTTCAATTACTTCCGTGTCATCTTTGGTGGAGGGGTTGGAAAGAATGGATCTACAATAGCAGTAAGTTACTTTAAAAATCTGAATGAGGTTTGAATAATTTATTGCATTTCAGACAATCATAAGGGTTTTACCTGTGTAAGCATTTAAGCAGACAAGCATATGAGTGTTGGATGGCTAAAGCAAAGACTTCATTATCTACCTTCTCTCCGCCTGTTACTGGATTTCTTCTGTCACAGGAACCAGCAATGAATTTTCTTACAAAATTGATTAGCGGTCACTGCAAAGGATGCTAATAGCATTGGCATAATGCTAATGGACTTTCCCTGAGTTTTGACAACTGGTTTTGTTTAATGGTATTTGCAATATATATAAAATCTGGACCTTACCATGTGACTGAAGCCTAAGACAAATTTTCTGTCCATTTGTATCTCAGGGAACAAGTGTTCTTTCACCAGGCCTGCACATTGGACTACTTATCACACTGGCCATTATGATCTACAAAAAGTCTACAACTCAGCTGTTTGAAAAACATTCTTGCCTGTATGTCTTGACATTTGGATTTGTGAATGCTAAAATCTCACAGAAGTTGGTGGTAAGTAATCTTGTTTCAGTCCTAAACCTCCTAAAACTAAACTGGTTCTTGGCTTAACGCTTGCTGAATCAGTGGGCACCATGCAAGTTTTGCCACTCTGCTCTGCCACCATATTACCAGTTTCATTATGGCCAAGACACTGAACTAGACTCAGGCTCCTACAGAGAGATTATATATGACACTGACGTAAACACGTACTTATTGTTGAATGTACTGGTTAGAACTTTCAGCTTTGTTTCACTTACTCCTAGAAATATACTGTCTGTCTTTAACATCGTAACTGTGGTCTCTCGAGCCTTATTAACAGTGCTGTGACTTCTGATTTAATTCTTTGAAATAGGAATTTACTTTAATCATTAAAACAAAGAGATAAACTTTTCCATCTTTATCTCTTTGGTAATTAAAAACGTCATCAATGGATTAAAAAAAGAAAAATCTGCCTTACTCTACATATTTGCTAACAACAGTAATCCGGCCAGCTGGTTCCCTGCCCCCCAGCATGACATTTTTCATGTAGAAAACAGGTATTCTACAGACTTTGTTGCTAAGCAGGAGTTCACCTAGTGAGCTGCTAACTTGGTTCAAGAGAGAGAATGCTGATAAGACTGAACCCTTAAGACTGAACTTGAGGCAGTTCATCTATTCTGTCAAACACCTTGGCTCCCTTGCTCCTTCAGAGGACCCCTGGGTCTTTGTAACCAGCAGTCATTGCTGTATGTACGTCAACTCACTCATGGACACTTCTGAGCAAACCATGTTTCCCTTGAAGCTTTATGTGTAGCTTTGAGGGTAGTCTGCTCCAGAGGCAAATCTGTAAAGGTAGCGGGGAAAGGATTTGGGGGGTTTAGCTCTCACAGTTTTCTGATACTATTTCAGGAGGCCTTGTCCTTCAGGCACTCCAGAGCGAGCAAACTGCAGTAAAAACTTAAGGCATGAACAAGGTCCGAGGCCCCGTGGAGACATGAGCCAAGGTCTGTGCAGTTTGTGTGGATGTGCAAGAGCTGCTCGATGGGCGCTAACCCTGCATAGCTGTTGCACATCATGCCAGATGCGAGCCAGGAATTGCTCCCTGCAGCAGATTCCTTTAGCAGGAGAGATGCATCTTTAGCTTAGAGTGGAAGCCTTTGTCAGCTCTCCTCTGGATGTAAGCCTTTGCGGTTTGTCCCGTCTTTAGACTGGGACACTCACAGGCTTTTCTGTGAATTTTGCTGTTCAGCATAGAGTTGAACATGATTTATATTATGCTGAGACCACTTTTGTTCACAGGAACCTCTCAGTACTTTAATCATATTTGCCAAGTGTCCACAATGCATGGAAACAAGGAATGACAGGGAGATTTCTTATGGCAAACTTGGCACCTAGGCTACTTTCCTTCTGCCACTTTTGAGCTTCCCAGTATGGACCCTTCATTTGTCCTCTGTTAGGTCTCCAACTTCTTACAAAACCCTTTTTCTGCCTCTCAATTAAAGGTGAGCTTAAGTTGTCTTTAAGAATGCTAAATATGGAAGGATCAAGGTGTGTGTGGGGAAGAGATTCCCTCCCCAGTAATCTTTCTTCTTCTCTTGGTCATTCTGTAAAGCGTCTCTGCGTACATCGCTATCTCTACTAAACACTGAATACAAGTCTTGTCACCTAAGCAAAAGCCTAGTTTCTAGTTAGCTTTTGGCTAGGTAAAGCCAAAATTTTCAAGTTAGACTTGTAAACAACATTTCAAGTGAATAGTATTAATTTTCTGTAATACACTTGCAGAGTCTTACCCTTCAAATACAGCACCAAAAAAATAAAGTGGGGAACACCTGCAAATATCTAAAATGCACTGGTATAGATGTAACATACTACAGAAGGACAGGAACATGTTTCTTGTATCAAAAAATACCAATTGATAATTCAAATAGATGTTATCACTGATTAAAGTACTATATATTGATTGAATAACTAGGAAAGAGGTTACTCGGTCCTTGGGAAATAAATTGTCAGGGAGCAACAGGCCCTGAAGCTTTTCTGAAGCCCTCGGCCTGCCTGCTGATTGCTTCCTAAGAACCGGGGACAGCAGGCTGCTCCTGGGTAAGGATGTCATGCCCCTTTGTAACTTAAGGTGGAGGTTATCTGGTAGTTACATTGATCTTGCAGTGGTGTGTTTTTGTCTCTCTTTTTTTTTTCCTTTTTTTTTTTTTTCCCTTTATCATAGGTGGCTCACATGACAAAAAGTGAAATCTGTCTTCAGGACAGTGCATTTATTGGGCCAGGACTTCTGTTTTTGGACCAGTACTTCAACAGTTTCATTGATGAATATATTGTTCTATGGATAGCATTGGTAAGCATTTTGGTTTATACTTTTCATTTGGAGCATACTTAAAGGAATGGACTGAGAACTGTCCCTGTCACTCTGCTTTGCCATTTCTGACTTGCTCAGATTTCAGCTGTCACTGCGGAGGGAGTGCCAGGATACTGTGTAAACATGTAGTTTGGGAGCCGACTGGCTTTCATTCCTTGGAACAGAGATGTGAAAGTAAATTTACAGATCTCTCTTGTAATTATGCTTTAGTTTAAGTAAGTAAGTGATTTGTTTAAAGTTATTCTGCTAACTGCAGACTAACAACCTTTGTTTATCAGACTTTGTACATGTTTAATACCGGTTGTTTTTTGGGTTGTGGGTTGTTTTTTTTCCTTCTGAAGTAGACCACACTGTATGTTAAAATGCTTGCTAAACTTGTCACTTGGATAGATTGATTAAAGTATGGATGAATTTATAGTAGGGACAATTTTAAAAAATATGTGTGGGATTGGTTGTTGGTTTTTTTAACCTGTTCTGTTTTGTTCTTTTGAAGTTCATATCCTTGTTTGATATGCTGAGATATGCCACTGGTGTATGCCTACAGATTGCTGCTCATCTTCATATACATGTCTTCAGAATTTCATCTCATCAAGCTCCTGAACAGGTTCAAAACCATAATGACTGATTAAATAGGTCAAGGACAAGAGGAGAAGCAGTTAGGGGAATGCTGAATGAAGCAGCCTCTTTTTGGGGGAAGACAGATTAAGTTTTTCAAGAAAATAGTTTTACGAGAAAGCTCACTCTATCCCAGACATTACCAGATGTTAGAATTACTAAATACAAAGTCCTGCAGATTCTATTGTGATCAATACTTTTGAACCAGGACATATTTCCCCTTGTGTTTTAGACATTGTAGCTGTTATTTTATACCATGAATACCATATTTGAAACTTTTGCCATTTCCTGTTAGGTAACCTTAATTCAGTACTTCTGGTCTGGTGAATGTAGACTTCAAACCAAGGTGCTACTGACCAGAATTCGAAGAGGAATTTCACTTTTCCCTAGACCAAGTGATTAATCTTCTAGCATTAGTTTCTAAAGTGTTCTTGGAACTGCTGTGAAGTGGTAGTCGGAGGTATCAATGAATACAGTACTGCATTATTAAGACTGGTAAAATGAGGTACAACTACTTGTTAATCTCTGTTCTGGTATTTCTAAAGAACAAGCTACTGGATCAGTAAGATGAAGGAGGTATAGATCAGGAAATTTTTCTTCTACTTAAAAATACTGTTATGAGTGCCTTTAGGATTCATGCATTCTCTAGCATCTACAGTTGTAGCTTGTATTTTCTGTCATGGCTGGTTTCTGGTTTTGTCGTCATAATAAGGTTTGCCTCATTGTACTCCATCATTATCTAGACTGTAGGTAGTTGTATACTTCGAGGACACTAACTTTACCTAGCCTAACTTGCATCTGTGAAACTGCACAAGTGAATGACAAAGTCCATTGATAAACTGAAATGACTGTGACTGTTTGACTGTGACAATGCAACCCACCCATATGTAACTCCCTCTGAAGTATGTTTGCTATTGCTGTGATCATCTACCTTATAATCTAATTTGTCCTGTAACTATCACTGTACTTTATCCAAACAAAACTGATAAAACTAAACCCTAATGTATAGTAAAACTCTCCAAAATAGAAAGTCAGGCCCACTATCAGCCTTTCTTTAAGAACAGATGTGCCTAGTTAAAAGGCTGTTGTTGTCATTAAAGAAAAGCTGAATACAAGTAGCTTATCTGTACAAGCAAATCATGACATGTACAGAAACGCTGTAAGCTTAGGCTCCTTTAAAGAGGTACTATTTGAATATGATTTTTGTAAAAAGCCTGTTGAATGTAAGTGTCCATTACCACTTTCAGTTGCTGGTATGTAGCTGAGCTGTGAGTTTATAAAGTCCTTCCTGAACTGTACAATAAAGAATGCTATGGTTTGTTTTAAAAATATTACTACTGCAGCTTCCTAGCTATACATTAATTCGAAAAGACTTCCTGAGGTGTTCAAGGAACTTTAAAAGTGGCGTATTGTCTGCTAAATTTGGGGGGAATAAAACACCATCTACCACACTCCTGCCTAAGAAGGATATACTGATACACTTGAGGGATAACTGTAACAGTTACTGCCAAAGGACTAGCATGCTAAGTGATTAATATAAATTCCAAATGAATCCTACTACACCTGTTTGAGCCTGGGAAAGACACAGCATCTATACATGAACTTAGCCTGAACCCAGGCCATGGACAAATAGAGGAGAAGATGGTAAAGACCATGTCAGTTTGTCTGAATACTGGAAACAATTTAACCACCTGATGAAAAGACATAGGCAACTTTTTTAGAATGAGAAGATTTCGTTCCCCAGAATGCTGAGAAATGTGTCATGTAGTAGTAGGTATAAGTAGTTTTAAGGATATGATTGAGGTATGTGGATGATTGATAGGAAACTAATGCAGAAATCAGTCAGAAAACCAGAAACATGAGGCAATACTAACAAATAAAACCAGAAACATGAGGCAATACTAACAAATAACCTAGTATTGAAGATCGGAAACAAAAACTGTTCACTGTATTTCATAGCATCACCTAATCATCCTTAGAGGGCTGAGACTCAGCAGTGCAGTTACAAATTAGCATAGTTACCTGTTACCCACCAGAGGCCTATGTTGTCTCATACATCATTCTAGCAGTGTAACTTCTGTGTTTGCCCCTTCCCTGAGTCTTAGCAGATGCAGAACAAATCGAGCTCCATACCAGTTGCTTGTTCAACTTCAGTTGCAACCTAATAGCTGAAGTTTCTGTAAGTTAGCTGTCACTAATCTGGCTCTCAGAACTGGAGAACCATCATCAAATGACTTGATTCTGAATTAAAAATGCCAGTAAGCTGAGGAGAAGAATCTGTATGGACTGGTTTTGAAATCCATTGTTATGAAAACATCACATTTGTGTGTGTGGGTGTGTGGATGTTTTTTGTTTTATCTACTACTGCATTAAATCTAAGAATTAAATATGTTAGGAACTACCTAATTTGTAGAAGTGGATATTCAGGCGTAATGGTTTTCTGTAAAAACAAACTGCATGCAAGCTAAGCTGATTGTTTAATTTATGCTGATTTACTGTAATGAGATACATGAAAGACAAATACTTTATCCTTAAAACTTAGGCCTCCCTAAATTGCTAGTCATTTGGAATTGCAAAAAGTAATATTCCATCTCAAAGGCTTGTAATAACTTGTACTAAATAAATGAGCTAGATGACTTCTAGCAGTGGTTCTACAAGAACTACATACCCAAAAATGCATAATGTTTAATTATGCTTACCTGAGCAGATGTCATATATAGCTATGATACTCAGCTCATAAGAAACCTGCTTTTTGGACAAATTACAGCAGTTCATAAATCTCTTACCAGTACAAAGATATTACAAGCCTAGCCTAACAGGACAGTTAAAATTTACTATAATGCACATCATTAAACAATCTTATATGAGCTATGTCATACTCTGTGAACTTTTATAATTGCTGATATGTCAGCAGACTAAATGTTGAAACTATGAAAATCTTAAAGTCTGCAGCTTGTGAAAAATGCTTCTATTTGCACAATGTACCTAAAGGTCTACAGTTATTATGTAAAATCTGGGTAATGCATTTTTCGTTAATTCTGCTCATTGTTACAATTTGGCATTATAAAAAGTGAAACAATTTAAACAGTCCGATGCTACTGGAAGTAAGTATTAAGTAGTTAAAGATTAACTGGACAGACAGTAAATGGTTTGGGCTCCATATCACCCCCCCAGAGTAATAAATTTATTAATATATGTTCTTACAACATTATCAGACACAAGATTAGAACAATCCGTGAAAATACTTAATAGGAACTTTAAAACATTTAAATCTTAACATACTTCTCTATGGCTAATGCCTATACTTGTATCGTGTCACTTAGGTACAAGTTGTTTCTCCATTGAGCCATCAGAATAACATGGACTGAAGAGACTTGCGAACAGTTGCCATCTCCTGCTGTTGCTGTTACAAGAAAAGGAGATAATACTGAACAAATGCCATATTAATCTGATTCCTTTGAGTTAATTAAATGAATGTCAAATGACTTCTATAAAGAATGTTCTATTTTTGCATTTAACTAACTTCTTCATAGATCTGATACTTACGGTGTCCATCATAATCTTCTTCTGCAACATTGCCATTTCTTTGCGAAGTTCACTTTGTGCACCAGCTAGAAGATTTTCATTGCTCTTTTCCAGCTCTTCCATGCTCTGAAGTTAAGGATAATCTTAATTCAGAACTGTTCAATGTCAGAGGGTTAATTTAAAACAAACAGACAAACTGCTATTCAGACTACAATTTAAATTTTATAGCAGCAGTGGTCACTGATAAGTCATTAGTTTTGTCACAAACTTGACAGACAACTCATACAGGACTTGGTACTCCAGTCTACATTATTATTTAAACAATATCGACCCTGTGAAACAATATAGACCCTATGAAGGAAACAGTCCCCTCCACTTAGCATCTGTGAGGTCTCAGCTAGTTATCTAGCATTTCAGTAAAGATAAGAGTTCTAGGTGAAAAGATTAAACAGACATCTGTCAGGAATGATAGGGTCTAAATGTTATGACAACCTTGGAGACTTGAAGTAAGGACTATAAAACCCGTTAAATTTCCTTCTTTTTGCACACTTCCCACATAAGCCAAGTAAAGCTTGCTGGTTATCCTCCCTTTTGTAGACACAGTTATGCCTAACTCTATATGTGTGTAGTTGCATTTTCCTTGACTTGTATTTAGTGAAGCTTATTTGAGGCTTGATTTCTACCTTTTGATCTTCTTTGAGGAGAAAAATCGAAGTAATACTTGGACTTCTGTTCAGTTTTTCATCTTTCTTTGATGAAGACATTTTGGAACAGTTATTATTTATTAATTCTTCTGTAATATCCTCTGTAAATTTTGACTATCTTAAACTAAGAGTTTCTCTGTTTCAGATTTATTTTTCAAAGCTACCAGACTTGAAAAAAACCCGTATCATAACTTACAGAATTTCAAAAAGGGACCAGTTAGAAAATGACTTGAACAGAAACTAAGGTTTATCAGAAACTGACAGACTTGAATCTGCCCCATGTACCACTATATACTGGGCGCCACCCAGCTGGAAAGCAGCTTGGCAGAAAAGGACCTGGGCTCCTGGTGGACACCAAGTTGAACATGAGCCAACAGTGTGCTATTGCAGCAAAGGCGGCTAACAGGCTCCTAGGCTGCATTAGGAGGAGTGTTGCTATCATCATGAAAGGTGATCTTTCTACTCTACTCAGCACTGGTTAATCCATACCTAGAGTGCTGCGTCTAGTTCCAGACTCCTCAGTACAAGAGAGACATGGACATACTGGATAGAGCCCAACAAAGGGCCACAAAGATGAGTAAGGAACAGGAGCATTTCTCTTACGAGGAAAGGCTGAGAGAGCTGGGATTGTTCAGCCTAGAGAAGAGAAGGATCAGGGGGATCTTGTCTATATACATAAATACCTGAAGAGGGGGTGCAAAGAAAATCAAGCCAGGCTCTTGATGTGCCCAGTGACAGGACCAGAGGCAAACTGAAAACACAGGAGGTTCCCTCTGAACATCAGGAAACACTTTTTTACTGTGAGGATGACTGAGCACTGGAACAGGCTGCCTAGAGAGGCTGTGGAGTCTCCATCCTTGGAGATATTCAAAAGCCATCTGGACATAAGTCCTGGGCAACTGACTCTAGCTAGCCCTGCTGAACCACCTGCTGGCTGGACCAGGTGACCTCCAGAGGTCCCTTCCAACCTCAGCCCTTCAGTGATTCTATGGTATTGTGCCTCTGCATTTATTACAAAACCAATCGTTTAGGGTACTTTCATTTTTCTCAGTTTAGACTTCTAATACCTTACTTAGAAAAATAGTGGGGAAGGAAATTCTG
This sequence comes from Buteo buteo, assembly GCF_964188355.1. NCBI lineage: Eukaryota > Metazoa > Chordata > Aves > Accipitriformes > Accipitridae > Buteo > Buteo buteo. Next base: position 7,265,250 of record NC_134189.1, on the reverse strand, counting down.
GGAATAAAGTGTTTTGTTCTTAAGTGTAAAATGACAGGGAAAAACTGTTTGGTTTTTTTTATGAAAAAGTCAAATTTTTGAGTAGTTGTACTCAATCATTTTTTGATTGCTGTCTAGTATGTTAGCTACTTTGTTAAAAAAAAAAATCAAAACACACCACAGTTGATCAGTACTAATCATGTGTTTAAAATACATTTTCTCTCTAAGCACTGTCCCAAAAAATGGTGTTTGTAGGGACTCCCAGCAAACACAAAAATTATGCATAAAGCAACAGAAAGTTAAACAGGACTGATCATGTAACCATCCAGCTGGGCCTGTTTTCACCATAAATCATGATTTCCATCAGATTCTTCCTGCTGACATTTTAGTGAATGCTTACCTTGAATACCAGGTTACAGAAAAGAAAACACTTTCTACTGAATGTTGCTTAGGAAGAGATGAAGGGAGTTCTAACTGGGCAATTTTAAGGGAATTACAATTGATTTTTCTTCAAGTGTCACTTTCCTTACAAGAAGCAGCAATAGCTAGAAAGGTTAATGACAGAAAAAAATTGGCATCTAATTGTCATTATGGGGGATGCACCTGCCAGCCATAATAAAAGCAGCAGATTGCATCCTAAGATGTATTTCTAATAGATTGTTTCCCTTTTTTAAATACATATGAAAAATCTAAGGGAATAATTAAGACAAAATCCTGATGATTTAACTGACTTGTATAACCTTTAAACTGGTACAGAACTGTGTTCTGTTTAGAAAGTATGCTCTGAGGGTTCTGGTTACATATTTGAAACAGGCAAGCCAATCAGATCCCTGTGAGAACACATTTAACTAAATCATTTATTAAACAGATGCAATATGTATACATGTATAGAGAGAACAAGCCATGTTCTTAACAAATAAGGGAAAGATACTAACATAAATATTCATGCAAGGCTGTTATTTTCCCAAAATGAACCTTAAATCTCTGTATTTCATAAAAGTTGAATTAATACAGCTTTCTTATGTGATATGATAAAGATCAGCTGCGTTCTAAGAAGAAAATTTACTTTACCTTTAAGAATTGCTCATAGAGTTGCTTAATGGTTTTCAGTCTCTGACTCTGAACTACTCTTGCCTGTTGAAAAACTTTTTGTTGCTGACGAAACATATTCTGAAGCCGAAGCAAAAGAAAAAAATAATCACATTAGTTAACCAAAAGCGCTTGGACAGCAACACTAATGTAATTTATCAGAATGAGAAATTCTGCCCTCAATGGAAATCTGGGTCATGTAATGTAGATCTCTGCCTGGAGAGTTTATCCTTGTTCTTATTAATGAAAGAAAGACTGAAGACTGGATTAAGCCCTGAGTCACCTCCTGAGGTCCCTTCCAACCTGAATTATCCTTATGAGATCATATGAGGATTGCTATCCAACACAGTTCTCAAGGGTATCCCAGGGAAATGTACTGCTTAGGGAAAAGCAAAACTTGCAAATGTGTTGGGAGTACAAATACAGCAACATCATGTGATTACATTCCATTGTATAGCTCCTGTCCCCTTTCAATGATCAAATTCTCATACATTTATTATATACAGGCATATTTTTAAACAATGCATGCTAAAAGACAATTACTTTCCTTCAGTCCTTTGTTCCCTGAACCCAAAGACTATGGATACACAGAAACAGCACACATCTTTCTTCTCTATAAGTGGTCTTGGCTTTTCTCAAGCCATATGCTGGCTGGCCTAGGGCATCACTTACTGCCATTTATAAACCTGCAATAAAGTTTATAAATGCACCCCTCTTCACTTTAAATTATATCCCAAAACTTAAACATTTACAGTTTGAAAGCCACCCAACTTGAATGATTTTTTTTAATCAAGAGACAAACAATTGTACGTTTGTTTGAACTACATGAAGTGTTTCTACATTTCTTGAGTGTCTGAACAACGATATTCCCTCCTTGTGAAAACACAATGAAACTCATGCCATGCTGGAAACCCACCGCTAGTTTTTCTTCCTGCTCCTCTGCTTTCTGCACATCTACATCCCATTGCTGAAATAAAGTCAGGAACTGCTGGGAGAACTCATGATTGAGCTTCTGCCTGTGAACAGACACTAGCCCTAAGTATGACAAATGCTACAAAGAATTACAAGGAAAGCTAAAGTTCAACACGCACATAAAGTAGAATAAAAGGAGCTGGCATAGATAAACAGCCTAGTTTGACATCTGGCCCTAACTGAATACTGTATGTTTTGAAAAACTGAACAGACATATATACACACACACTTTCTGAGTGAATGTGGATTATATATATATAAGGAGACAGCACTCATATACAAAACTCAGGTTAAAAAAAAATTACAACTTTTCTTCCTAACAGTGTCAGGTTTTCTGAGATTTACTACATTTTTTCTAACCCAGCTACACATCTTGGCTTTAACACAAGGGGTTTATAATGAAAAATTGATTAGCTCATTCATTAGTTCATTATGCTCTAGTTTCTCTATGTAAACTTAAATTTTGTCAATGCAAGTTGCAAATATATATATATGTATATATACAACACCAAGACAGTTATAAGTATTGCTGACTTTCAGTTTTTAGCTGTCTCATTTTTAGTTTGCTCTACTTGTAGTAACAGATGTAGTAATTAAATATGCCTTAAGAGGCAAGAGGAATGTTATGTAGGGTGAAAATGATTTACAATGTGAAAATGAAAATTCTTTCTTAACCAGAATGGTGTAAAAGTTTTACTGAACATTTTTCAGTTTCAAGAAGAAACATAAAATTCCAACTGAAGTGGAAAAAATTAAAACATTGCTTTAAAAGACAAAAATAACATCAAAGGTAATTTTCCATAAAGATAAAACAAAAGTAAACCCAGCTCTTTAAGGTACCTTGCTCTCAAAATTCCAAATCTTAAGATTCTCCATTCAGAAGAAAAAGCACTGTGCTAAACTTCTACAGTCAATTTAACCAAGAGGACACAACTGGAGGCAGCAGAAACAGCGGACATAAGCAGATACTTAACTAGTAGATATGCTACTTGCTATTTAACTGCAAGAAGATGGACCAACTATTGATGCAATGACACAAAAGGGAATTTGATTTCACAGGTTTGAAAAACAAGAGTAAATGTTACCTTTGCTCCTGCTGTGTTTTCCAAACATGTTCAATCTTCTGGTTACTGGTTTTGAGTGAGGCTTTCGTATACGTTTCTAATCTTTTCCTCTTAGCTAACAAAGCCTTGTTAATGTCAGCTAAAAATCAAAGAATATTTAGACATTAAGCATACTGAGATACATTGTGCCTTTTATTAAAAACGCTGAAGAGTTACGCTTTGGAGAAGTGAACGAGGTGTATTCTAATGGAAAGAAGCTAATGTGATCTGGGCTCCTGGCTGCTGTGTTTGGTGTCCCTCAACCTGCTGTTGGCACTGGTGTGAGTGCTGCTTCCCTAAGCCCCCCGTACACCCTAACCGACACCTGGCCTCTGGAGTTGCAACTGCTTGTTGCCCAGCCCCACCACCTACTCCAGCATCTGCTTCAAGTCCCTCCTCTCTCAGGGGCCAGATCAAATAGGACCTACCATGATGTGACACAGCTTTAGCTTCTCTCATTCTAGACAAGACGGTAGTGGGTACAGTGTCAGACTAGCTCTGAGCAGACACACGCAGTGAACTGAAACTGTCCAGTAGTTTGAACTCAGCGTAGCTGCAGTGCTTCCATTATGTACATTTAAATCGGTTCCTTACACACTGTGCTCCCCTACTGATTATTACGGTCCAACGGGCACTTATCTAACATGTCATCCGTACAATAAGCACACATACGTGCTTGAAACACTAGAAGCACTATCCAATCAGTTCACGCTGCCTATCTTCAAAACATTGTATTTGGACATCTCACAGTCTGCAAATTCTCCATTCAAAGCTAGAGATACCTTGCACAAATCTGAGTACAGACACCTTGGTCTTTTCCCTAGTATCTAATGATGTTTTAGTCACACCATCAAAAGCCTCATTAGTTTAGCTGCATGACTGCAGTGCCAGCTCAGTTTCCAGACCTTCAAGGAATTTAGTTATGCTGACACTTTTTTTTCCCTAGAAAACCCACAAGTTTCAGAGTAATATTCAAATTACATAGATTTTAGAAATAAATTAAAGGTAGTATGTAATTACTACCACTGTGAACATATGGAATGAATGAATGACAAACTATTTTTCATACTTTGGAGAGACTTCATACTTTTTAAAAAGTATTCAGGTTAATATAAGTTATTATGTTTGTTTCACTTTAATTTACATTTGGAGATCTAACAAACAAGTCACAGCTTAAGGTTAATACAGCAATTTCCTTTCCCTCTCACTGTAGATTTCAGGAAACATCTGTCAAACCTCTCTCTAATTTGCTGAGGCATCTGGCCCTGCTAATGCCAAACCTATTATTTTTGAGCAGACAGCATCCTTTCTCTGATCCATTCATTTTCCTTCCTTCCCTCCTATTTTTGAGTCTTCAATAACAAGCAGTGCTAGCTTCTGAACACTGAAATCCTCCTCCTACCTAGATTGCTAGATCTACAATAGCATTCTAATATGTAACTTAACAGAAAAAGTCTTAATTCATGGATTAAGGAATTCCTTGAACTCCTCTTTCACCTCAAGATTTACATGCAAGTAATGACTGTGTACAGCATTTTCTTATACAAAAAATGAAAGTATTAATCAGCTATTAAGTATATAATACTGGCATTAAAATGGTTTCCCTTCCTTCCACAGCTTTTTGATGCTTTGTTACACGGTGACATGTATTATACAGTCTTTACAAGCAAAATGTGTTTTTTCTCTAACCTGTCCGCTATCTAGTATTCAGCTGGAAATTTAACTCTAAGTAAAGCCATCTGATGATCTGATTATGACTAAACTAAATCCAACTAGGTAACATGTATAAATGTCTCATTGCTAGATGACTGGCATTACTCACCCTCATTCTTTAGCTCTTCTAGATACTTGTATTCTTCCTCCTGACTACTGAAATTCTCTTTTCTACTGATTGCCTGTTCTCTAGATTTCTGAAGGCGCGAGTACAGACTACTCTCTAGCTCATTCTGTATCACAACTACAATCTACTTCCAAAATTCCTTGTTTAGAATTATAACTATTTATTCTATTTAGCTGCTTATATTAACATTTACATGCCCCTAATTTCTTACTCAAGTCTTGCAATCCCTAGTCTCTTCTACATCACTGTAACAAAAAATTAAGTAAGAACAGCTGAGTCATATTGTCCCTTTTCTCTACAATGTAATCACTGCCTCTTAAACTTCTTAATTGGAACTGATAATCAAAAGCACTCGTGCATCTTTCCCTTTTTCCTTTGTAATTACTTACACTAATACATCTCACTTTATAGGCAGTTTCTCCCTTCTCTTCTTTCTCTTTGCTCTACTTAAATATAACTTTTTTTCTGAAAACTAGCTTTTTTCAGAAATGCTGAAAAATGCTAGAAAGACTGGTCATTCTAAATTTTGAAAGTTATTTTATGGTAAGGAATTACTGCCAATTCTGCAACTTAAACATAAATTGTTTTTTAATTTATTAGAACGTAAACATACTTACCTCCAAATCTTTCCAGCATATTCTGTACTTCACCCCTACAAAATAGTGTTTAAAATTTTTATTTGCCCACTTTCTGACTTCAGAATAAGACCTGTTGTATATGCTTAAAACTAATTTTAATCACATACCTATCACTTGTAAGCAGTGACAGAGATGCTACTTTTCTACAAGATAAAAAATGACACTCCTTTTCTCCTCCTGTGAGGGGTCTCCTTTATAGACTAATTTTCTTTTTTCAAAAACATTTACTAAAATCTATTAACTTACTCCCCAGTAAAAAGGCAGTATTAGGCATTTAAAAGGTCTTGAGTGAGGGAGGATGGTAAATAAAATTGATCATTCCCCATACAAAAAGAAAACACAAAAGGTATTTGCAATATCCAATAAAAACAAGTCTATCACAGCATGACTGGCACAGTAAGAAAAATTCAAGACAAATAATATCAGGGTTGTTTTTACAACACCTTTAAGATGATAACACCAGTGTATAAGGCAGTGGTACAATAGCTGACAAATCCAAAAAGGGACATGGTGGGTAAAGAAAATGTTTTTCCTGTTTTTATAGCATCTTCTCCACAGGATAGCACTTTCTTTTTTGAAGAGTAAAAAAAGAAAAAAAAAAAAGGAAAAAAGGTCTCTTCAACTCAACAGCAATAATCTTGCTAGAAACTATTTCAACATGCACTTTTTTATTATGTTTACACTGCCCATAAATATTGAATTTCATGAGAGTTATCTGTAAAGAGAATTTATTTTCCATGCAATAGTTGGATATTTAAAGTACTGTCAATATCTTCAAGCAACTAAGATCAGAGGGAAAAACATTCATGATCAACAATTTAGGATAAAACTTAAATAATCTTTTGAAAAAAATGAATTTTAAGAACTCACATAAATAATCTTATTTTATGCATGTTCAAAAGTATCTACAAAGAAACTGCAGAATTACTAATTTTAAAATGTTACATTTTCTTTTTTTTACCTATAAGTGCTGTATTATCTGTCACCTGATTTTTGAATCAAGTATTAAAAAAAACCAAACAAAAAAACAAAAAAAACCCCAGGCAAAATAAGCATAATGAATAACTGAAATCGGTTAAAAAAAAAATCCCAACCTTACCCCACATCATCTGGAATGACATGAGTAGTCACCAAAGCTCTCTTCTTTCCATGCTTGTCCATTACCGGTGTTTCGCCTTAATATAAATTTCAAAAAGATTTACAAAAATATCTTATGTTTTGGGGGGTCATTTGAGTTATTAAAAGTATAATTACTTTTCTGTAATGCCACTTCTCTGAACATGTCTCATGGGTCTCGGTTCCCGTCCATAACACATGCAGCTCCTAAAACTTTGAATCTGGAGTTGACAGATGGTGGTGAATTATTCTGCAAGGCTACATTTGAGCTGGCACTGCCTTGAGTTCCTCTAGACTGGTCTCAACCAGTTTTAGTTTCTCTGTCCAGTACTACAGTTACTCCCAACTCACAATATAACAATCATCAGAAATATAAAAATAATCTAAAAATTGAAAAAGCCCAATCTGTAAGAATAAGTACTTAAAATAAGTACTGAAATTGTGTACTCTGAAAGCAAAATCACAAATAGATATTTATATTCTTTCCAAAGAATAAAAATCCTTGGCTGTCAGATTCTATTAATGAGGGGTGGGGGAGGAATTTAGTCTGAATAAATGAAGAAGGGGAGAATTTAAGAGAAACAAACCCAGAGATAACTGCTGAAAGACAAAAATCCAGAAATGGACTTACATCAAACTTTACAAAAAAATATCATTTGATGAATGAGAACTCTATTTTTAAACAAAGTCTGCTTTTTTATGACACTCCCTCAAAATTAAACAAGAATCTCTTGGTTGCCTTCTCTTCTTTTTTCCCCAGCTTTCTCTGCTTCTCCCTCTTTCTTTTCTTTGGTTCAGATTCTTCTTGAAGTACTCTTAACCCTGCCAGCGTTATGACTCCAACTACCCTACGCGACGCAGCAATCCATGCAAGCAAGTGGAGCTCTTCTGTTCTATCCTGATCTCACAATGTTATATGCAGCCAGGTGATAGAAGCATATGGCATTAGAATAAGGTAACAAAATCCTACTTTATTAAAGACTCTACCTATAATTTTAAGACATAATAGTGCCCTATACAGAGCTACTCTATTGTGTTCTCTTCTCTTACCAATCAAAATTATACAATTGAAGGCTAGTTGTCACAAACATTATGAACCACGCTTACTCAGACACTCGCTAACACAGAAGCGTCTTCATTTCTATTCATAGTCAGAAATATTATAAACTTCATATTTAAAAGTATAAAAAATATCACATAAGCACCTTCTCTAATATCTTCCTCTGATCCACTCAGCTCTTTTCTTTCCTCCTGTAAGTCATAGGCAGGTATGGCTTGATCTTCCTGTGCTGGTTTACCAGATTTTCCTCCATGCTTTCTTCCCGATGGTGCCATAATGAGATTTTCTTCCTACTGAAATGGTATGCTGTATTTGTTACCTAACTCCCCACAATATTTTCATGTTTATGTTGAGCTGTTATACAGAACCCTGTAACAATCTCCACCTGTCAGGATATTCAAGCAGTCAAACTGTTTTAGTTTTGAGGTAATCCGCAGGATTACCCATCAGTGGTGTTTTTAAGAACAGGGTAAAAAAAAAAATACCAGGGCTAATAGGAACATACTTGATTCCACTGAAAAACAAGGAAGTAAATGATACACTTCCTTAAGGTGCCTGCCTGCTCAGCTTTCATAATGTTTATTACGTATTTTGTCATATCCAATACTGCATTCCCAAAAAGCTATGCCAACATTCTATTTTACAAAATACAGAAATGATAAGCCATAAAGAACAATCTGATTCTACAAGCCATCCCACAGTAGAGAGACAAGTATACACACACACGCACGCCATTTTTAAAAATCCTGGGCAACTTTCACTTTCTGAATTATCTTTATTTATAGCTATTATGCTTCTGCATTCTGTAATGTAACTAATGCAGTTTCTGTATTTGTAAACGACTGCCCTCTTAAAAACAATATTAGTTTCTTTACTTTAGTAATACTAATTTTTATATATTCTGTGTATTTTTATAAATATTCAAGAAGTAAAACATCTATTTAGAAGGAAAAGAGCATATTTGTAATCATTAAATGCACGAGTGACAAAATTTTTTCCTTAAAAATCCTTCACAAAATAACTGGATTACTTGGAATATGGAAAGAACACAGAAAAAAATATCGTCTGCAAGTATCCTGTTTTCCAAACTGAACAAGATGTGACTCAGCAGTGGATAAACTTCTCATTCTAGATGCAATTCAACACAGCTAGTAATATCAATAGGTTTTCCACAAGCCAGGGCAAAGATAGATCTGAAAATTAAGTTCACATACTGAAATTGAGAACTCCAGTAAAGATCTTTTGAATTTCCAGGACTGTGAAGTCCCCCCAACATTAACAGCTGTCTCGCACACCTGAGTTTCCCATTTCTGTTTTTTGACTTAGTTGTCCATGGCTATGAAAATACTTTTTTAACCACATATTACATGGGTGTACACAACGTGATCACACTAAGCTACAGCTTTTTCTGTGGTTGATGCTTCTCTATGTAGTATGTTTTAGATGTTAGAATTTTCTTGAAAAACAAAACCAAAACCTCATTAAATTATTAATTGGAAAATCAAAAACTCTTGCATTAAAATTATCCTCAAATGAGAGAAAATTTTCAAAACTCATTCTGCTTTTCAACTACTGTGGCTGTTGAAAACATGATGTAAGGAGGAAAGTACTAGTATGGCATCTGGCTGTGCATGTCTCTGTGCTGCCAAACAAAGCGCTTCGACTTTAAACTGCAAGCACATATTTTATGTCACATACAGGCACTTTTCTTTGTACTGAAAATCAGTATACAAAGCAGAACACCCCAGTCCCTCCATAAACTGTAAAACAATCTTGCCACCCCACAACCTCATACAGCCTTCACCCATTCTGTGTAGCTACCTGCTTCAGCCAATTCAAATATCTTCAATCCGCAGTTGTGCATTTAACAACGATTTTTTCAGAGAAACTCGCCTCCTTTTTTAACCCTGCCCCAAAAGACATGAAATAAACCAATATTTGTGTGAACTTCCTACATGGGGCTTTTCACTGCGGGGTCCCACCTATTTCTACCTCAGAGGAGCAAGGGGGACAGGCCCACACCACCGCCACAACAGGTTTTGGGGTGAAGCCACTGGGGTATCAAAGGCTGAGGGGCACCGCAGTGTCCTAACCCTGTTCCTTACTCCCCGCCCAAACCCCTTTCATCCCTCTCCCTCTGCCCTACGATGGCCTCCTCTCCCCTCTCACCGCCTCACAGAGCCCACCACGGCCGCCGCCTCACAGGGAGGGCACCCACCAGCCTCACAGCCTCCCGCACAGGCAGAGGGAACACCGCTCCGCCCCAAACCCCTCACCTCCACTCGCACCAGAGCCTCCGGCAGCCCTGGCGGCGGTCGGGGATGACAGGAGACGGTCCCGCCTCAGCAGCTCCCGCCCCCGAGGAAAAGGCGGGAAGCCGGGCGGGCCGCACAAAAGGGAGGGGGCGCATGCGCACTAACAGGGGCCGTGGGGCCCGCGAGAGCGGTACCTGTGGCGGAGGCCGGGCCCGTCGTGCAGACCCAGCATTAAACTCGTTTAAACCTCACCTACCTTCATCTATTTTTATTCTTTTTTTTATAAAAATGGCTTAAATTTCTCACTCGGACAACAAAAGGTCCACGAAAGAGGTTGTTCGGGTGGATGTAGGCTGTGGCCAGGAGCTTAGTTGCCACCACAACACTGTTCACATCCTTACCCTGCTTCGCTTGCTTGCTTTTTCCCAGATTTTAGCAGCAATTTTCAGTGAATGCTTCTCAGCAAGTTCATGCTACATCTTTTGGGCTCTTATTGCCATAGTGAAACAAAATCGCATCAATCTACCTTCAAAAATGTGCTTAAACAAAACTGAATTGCAGTGACAGCTGAGCTACCCGAGCGATCTGTTTGTTTATACATAGCTTCAGCAGAAAAACTGCCTTAAAATTTTCACTTGAATCTACCTAATAATATTTTGAAGATATCAAAGCTTTCTTGCATTTCTTGAAATGTCTCATTTTCTGCTAGTCTGAGGTAGTGTAAACTACTTATTTATATGCTACATTTCAGCACAATATGTATTGCTAGCATGAAATGTAACCTTAATAATTTAAAATGCTTGCATTTTTACAATGCTCAGAAGTTTGATTCTACTTTGAGAATCCATCCATACTTCAAATTAACATTAAATTATTACTGTTGGAAGTTTAAGGGACAAATAAGAACTTTTAACATAGGGATGCATACACGTTCATGGCTAATTTATCGAAATGGGTGAGTTTTGGTTTACTTTAAAACAGAAACAACAGACAAAACTTTCATCACATTTTAGTTACTTTCAAAGCAAACCAAGTATCTTTCAATACATATGCACATACATTTTGTACATCATCTGATTACAAAAATTAATGCTTTTTTGAATACTGCTAATACAATTAACTGAAGATACACCACCAAAAATTTCAGCTTGAAAAGGTTCGGCATCCTTTCCCACATAAGACCGCACTATTCTGATGTCTCAGCAAAATAAGAGCCAAATCCTGTTAAATTTGAAAACACCAAAGCTTCATATGTCAGTACAAATATTGTTTTCTGAAGTGAAACACTGTCCCATACATTGCTACATTAAAACAGTTTGTTATCCATTCATATAGAGAGGCACTTTTGCTTTTGTATTTACAATGCTTGTAAAATACTATACCTTGATCATTTTCATTTGATTACAACCCTCTCTTTGTAATCAAGCCAAGGAATAATACCATTGTATTCTTTGGAATATAATACACCAGATATCTTTCAAATAACCATTAGTTATTCTGTTACCGTGTATTTTATTAGCATACATTTCTTCCAAATCCCAATTAAATACTACAAATAGGGGGATGAATTGTCACTGTTCTTTAAACATCAACATCAATAAATGTATACTAAATCTAAATGACAAGTTACATAATTCTCAATTTTCCTGTAGGGCTAAAAAAAAAAAAGCAGCAATGACAGAAATTTGCAAAGTGTTTTGGAACGCAAGATCAAAGACCTGTTAAGCTGATCCCAAACAACTTTGCCTTCCAACATTTTATCTAGTTGGCAACATCCACTGCAATAAATGCAGTTACATTTCTTTAGGTAACCCTTTTTATAAAAAAGGATAACATGGCCATGAACTAACAGTTGTAAAGTAAGATCTGTTGAAAACTGCCTATGTACAGGTTTCCTGCAATTATTTTTTGTGTTGTTTTGCATTGTCACAGCTCCAGCAGCTTGTAGATTATGAAGAGTACTGCAGATATTCTAACTGTAGATGCATGATTTTTTTTTCTTCATATCGACATAGTTAAATGTCAAACCATAAAAGACACTGATGAGGGAGAGATTTTAAATGCTTATCACATCTTGAGGTAGACTGATCTCCAAAATAAAGCTCTTCTACACTTTGATCCGTTCATGACCGACTTCCTTTTGGATCCTTCTCCTTGGAAAAACCTTTCGTTTAAGTGCAATTAGCTGAGGAGAAAAAAAATTACAATATTTAGTACTCTGCTGGGCTAGAGGTGCGCAGTTGGTCAGGCTTTCATTCTAGAAACTGTGAATTACCATGGATGGTAGAGATTTAAGTCAATACTGTCTATTTTTTTCACTGTACAGGAAGAAAGTTACTTACTCATATTCATCTATTAGGTGTGCATATTTCCACTGGACTTCTCAATAACCAGAATACAAGCCGAAAGTCAAAAATACAGTATGCCTATATTCTGATTATTTTAAAGTTAATTTATGTATTTAAATTAATATAACACCAGGCTACATTCAGTTTCTAAAAGATCAACACAAAGCTGGCATCTTAATACAGCATTTATATACCTAGCTGTACTACTGAGTTCCGTACCCCCTTCCGAAACCAAGCTACTAATAGAGGGCGAGTTTTCTAATATATACAAAAGGCTGAAAATCAAGGGAAAGATTCATGCAAAAGTTACAGGTGGGAAGAAAATAATAATCAAAAGCCAACCTTTCAAGAATTACACCCTCTTCATCAGACCACGGAAAGTGTTACTTAAGGCCCCAACCTGCAAAGAATTACCCATATGATTTGTTCCATTGACTCCCTCTAAGTTTAGCAGGATTAATCATGTTTAAGAAAGCCATTTTATGCTTGCAAAAGTGGAGGGTTTTTTTTCCTTTGAGTTGGATTCAAAATCTTTTGCATTCCATAGGAATCTTTGCAAATACTTAGGGATGACAATTAGATAAGGCCTCTAAATAACCTAAGATTCTCTTCAGGACTAGAGTATTGCTATTACGTAAGTTTTCTTCCTCTTAATTTACTTTGCACTTTTACCAATATGTGTGTTAGTAGACCAAGAATTAAGAAAAAAAAAAATTACTGATTTTGAGCATCCAAATTTAGTGCACTGAGGGACTTGACAGTAACAATGTGCCTGAAAAGGAAATACCACTCTCCTTCCCCCCACATGACTCTCTTTTCAAGGAATCTCAACATGACTTAAAAATTGGAACAACCTCATCATTAGTCATGTAACATCTTTTTATGAAGGAAAAATCCTAGCTACCCTTCAAAACCTATTTAAAAAAATCCATCTTATGTTATCCTGAAGACACACCAATCTATTAAGTGTTATAGATATGATAAGATACTAATTTTACCTGTTCAGCAAAAAATGAGATGACTGTAAATACAATAAGTGTTACTAGAACACAATGGGTCCAGAATTTGAGCTTGTCTCTATATGCTCTCCTGCATAAAGAAAGAAGGAAACAGGAAAACAGCTTCATATATTACAAATGCAAATATACAAACTTTATAAAGAGTTTCCATGAAAGGCAAAGAAAGTTTTCTCCAGTACTTAAAGGGTGGCTAGAAAGAGGACAGAGGCTCTCTCTTCGCAAAAAGCCACATGGAGGAGACAGGGGACAACAGGTACAAGTTGGACTGGGAGAGGCTTCATCTTGATATAAAATTTTTATTTTTTACAGTGAGAACAATCATTCACTGTAACAACCTCCCCAGGGATGTGGTGAGGTCCCCTCCACTGGAGGTTTTCAAGATGAAACCAGACAGGGTGCTGGATAATCTCATCTAGGCTCCCTTTCCCACAAAATGTTGGACCAGATGATTTTGAGCTCCCTTCCAACCTGGGCTGTCCTAGGATTCTGTAAAACATTTTGATAAACATGGATTTCCACCAGCACTTCAGTATGCCTTCTTTCACTCACCCTGGTAGAAATCTGCTTTGGCTACAAACAAGTCAAAACAAAGTGTTCTTTTGAAGCTAACGAAGTCTTGATGGATGTCCTCAAAAAGGGAGGCAACAATGTCTACTCCTCCCAGCACAAATTTCTACAGCTAAATGCTGAAGTGGGTTTGCCCCCCACTCCCTCTGCCACTGCTACAGCAGGGCTTGCAGCGCTACAATCCATGCCTATTCTTGTCACCTACAATCCTTCTGATTCCTTCTACAGTACCTCTAATATTTTCTCTTTCCTTACCAACAGCTATTTCTCATAATTTGCTCATCAGCAACAAAATTACTATACTGGTCTTGACTCATTTTTATCACTGTACCTGCCAACCTTTTGCTCATATTCTCAAATCAACTACCCCAACTTCTGAAGTCGTTATATTTATAAAATGGCAAGAGGTAAACACACACAAAAATTTCACACATTATGTAAAAGTGACACACATATGTATCTTCTGATGATTATCCAGCTGATTATTGCTGTCTGACAGATTAAAAAGAAACACTTAGTGAGAAATGTAACAGTTTATATTGCCCCTGTGCAACAAGCATTCCAAACAATGTGGGTTTTTTTGGTTGGGTTTTTTTTTTCCACATTTAAAGAAAGCCAGAAATCCTGAATTAGTTTTTTTAAAAAAAACGCAACTTTTCCTTTGAAGTAAGTTGGGGCCAATAAATGAAATGTTGATGACTATGAGCACCAGCAAAACCCAAATCCTGCAAGCCTCAAATTTTAGTCCATTCAAATCTCTTCACATTATTTTCACTATTAACTCCTTCATGACAACACTAGGAAAAAAATGGCTTGTACCAATATGTTCTATAATTATATGCTACCGCACTACAACAACTTGAAGAAAACCTGTGTAAACATACCATTCTTGGAGTTCGTGCATGTGAAGGAAACGATTCCGATATTCTCTTGGCAGTTCAAACTGGGAAGGTATGGGAAACATTGATTCATAAAAGTCCCTAAGCACAGCTTTCACTGTCTGAGCATCCTTATGATTGTGATCAATATTGTCATTTAGGCAAACAAATTTTCTAGAAAGCAAGAAATCATTGTTAGAATATTTATTTAATAATATAGCAAAGGTATTGGCAAACCAAGAACACACACAGAATCCTTTTAAACAAAATTGATACAATGTCCTTTTAAAACCAAATTGATATATTTGATACTGGTAATCAGTTTCCTTGTTGTTGCATTATTTTAAATTAATTTGATTTTAATTCTAAGAGCACCATAGCAGCCAGCGAGTCAAAACCTCTTGAGGAATCCAATGACAAGCCACATTTCTCTCTCTTCTATTTATATAATGCTGCCATCTAATGGGCACTAGCATGCATCACCCCAGAGCCCACCCCTGGATACAGACAGCAGTTAGAGGGCCAGCATTATGATTTGGGTAAAGGTTTTTATTAGCATGAGTAAAGTATCTAAAATAACAAAGGGAGCTCCACTGTAGGAGGTAAACATACTAAATTATTAATATTTTACTGCATATGCTGCACTCTTCAGAGAAAGTCAACATAAAACCTATAGAAGATTGTGCAAGAGAAGGCAAAGCTTGGTCCCCAGGCTTTGAGTTACTGAGAACACTATATAAATTGGGCAGGACATGACTTGAATCACAGACTCAAAGTTGAACTTGTATAATCAACCAAAATACAAACAACCACCACCTAGATAGAATTTATACAGAAATCACTGTGACCAAATAAGCATGATCCCAATAATGCCTCTTGCAAAGAGTTATTTCTCAGGTAAGAAACACACAACTGTCTAAGTTACTGCAAATTATTTAAACTAAAGCAGCAGCTAGTGTGCTAGACTGCTACGTACCCTCGGTCACTCTGACCTGGTGCCTGACAACAAAAATTCCTTTTCCCATATATGGGCAGGGTTATGTGCTTTATTTATATTCTGAGATACAAGACCCTTACATTTTCCCCAGAGGGAGAAATCGTATCTGGTGACATATGCCTTGTAATTGCTAACCTTTGTAAATAAGTAGTTCTGGTCAGCTGTATTCTCTATAGTATGGTGTGCTCTTTCAAAGAGCAAAGTTCAGACTTCCTACATGAAGCTGGAAATAGGTAGAACTCTAGAGCACACGAATCGACCTACACAGGGCATTACCACTTTTCCTCAGTTTGTACTGAATCTGGCATAATTGGTAACCTTGCTCTAGACAATTACACACAGAGAATAAACAGTCATTCAAATTGCTACATCTGAGAATAAAATACACCTCTCCTCTTCAAAGATGAGCAGGCTGTGTCTACACTATCAAGTAACACTATGCAAAGCAGCTAGTTATGGCAATTATGTCTACACTGTAAGCATTTTGGGAGTTCACACTGCACTACCCCTGACCTTGTCCCTTGGACTGGCAGCTCATTAGCCCTAGGAATGCAGTAGCTGCACTCCTGGAGCGTATATCCCTGCTTATACACACAGCAAACCAAAGCATAGTAAGTGGGAGCGGTGAGGGTATTAACCTCTTTCAAATGGAAAGACTTTTTAAATCCATCCAATAGAAACCAATTCTGACATTCCTTTGGATATTCCAGAATTAATGCACAGATGATTAAGGCTCACTTTTTTCCTTAAGGATGCAAACCAAATATTTTAGGCAGATCAGCAGGTGAACAATACTTTTAGTTCATCCCAAGAGAGGCACTGAATACCTGTTTTTAGAGACTGTGTATAGTTACTGTTTTATATGCAGGGAAAACATGGCAAAGAGAAAGAAATGGCATGCCTACATAGCCGTGCCAGCTCTCCTTTGCTAACAAAATATGACTGCACTACTGCACTATACTTTGTTGCAGGAATACAGCTCAAGAAATTGACTCAACCTCACTTCACAAAGCAGCCAACAATCTGGGACTACAATACACTACTGTTCCTTAACAGAAAAAAAAAAAAAAACGCGAAACCAAAAGGGTGTGGATAGATGGAGTCTCAGGCTAAGTCCATAATAGCATGCCAGTGCATCATGTGAAAATTAGGGAAGATTCAAGACAGATCAGCTCACCTGCCTCATCTTGCCTGCTGAGGTTCCCAAGACAACAGATTAGACACCCCTACTCAAACACATCCTCATCTAAGGATGCAATCACTCCACAGAATAGGCAGCTCAATTTTAAGTTGCTAGAAGGCCTCAATCCATTAGGCATACTCATACCACAACCAACACAGTGTCAGGATCAAGTCTGACATCAGCAACCACCCTTCAAAATAAGCAGCCAGTGATTGCAAGGATGAACTTGAACACTGAAGGTGAGAAACTCATGTTTTGTGCCCTGCTTGGGCCTAACAAGGTTTGAAATCACACTTACATTTAAAAAAAAAAAAAAAAGTCCTAGCCACCAGATACAAAGAAATTGGGAAAGAAGAGGAAGCAGCTGGGTGAGTTAGGGCACTGCCCACTTTTCTTTTGAACTGGGTCATTGCAGAACTGGAATGCAGGAGTTATGTGGCCAGAAGGCACTCTTGTAAGGAGCAGCAATAGATACAAACCACCTTCAGCTGCAAAATGTCTCAAGACTAGCATTCCCCTTCCTGAATGAATGACCTAGCAAGCAGTAGAGTGTAAAAGGCAAGTGAAAATCTGCTTTTCATCTACAAATGCAAATAATGGTGTAGCTTTACAGGCAGCTGAGATTACCCAATAGCTTGCTGTGGCCTGCAAGAGGAGGTTTCACTTTCCCTGGCCCAAAGTATCTGGTCCTACTTTCCTCTTTGTTCTTTAACACTTGTCAGACCCCTCCCCTTGAGGCCAAACTCATTATATTGACAGAGAACTCTCCAGTTTTCTGAAGACAGAAGCAAGACAAAAGCGTGCAACCAAGAGCAAGGAAGGAGAGCAGACAGGTGGAGGCACTGTCTCACTTCTATAACAGCTAGCTGTCAAATTATCTCACCATGTCTTGTCGAACCCCAGTCTTATGCAATGGGCTCAGGACTACAGTTAAAAGTTTCTGCAAAGCAGATTCAGACTTGAACCTCAAATACAGCATCCTTTGCTTTGCAAGGTGGTTGCTGTGAAATGTATTCCAGGACATTTATTTTCGCCATTTCTCTCAGTCATTTCAGAAGCCTAACTCAACACTACAGAGCCTACTCTCAGATTTGGGTATCTAAACCTTTCACCACTGCAGACTGAATAAACAGAGGACTACCTTCCAGCTTTGGATTTTTTCTCACCAAATATTAAAAAAAAAATAAAATATTAATACCTCTTGCCATGTTGTAACAGAGCATGAAAGTATAATGGATATGCAAAACTGATTTTGTTACAAAAAAATCCATCCTTAAGTTTTAAAATAAAATTGTTACATAAAGCAGATCAAAATGATTTTCCTTTAAAACAAAATTGCCTGCAACAAACTGTATGCCCTCTAGAATGGCAAAAATGAAAGCCTCAAAAATAGCTGAAATTATCTATAGTTTTTCAAAGGTTTTAGATACATAAAAATGTAACAAATTAATGAGATAACCCCTAGCATAACAGAGAGAGCACTTACCTTCAGTTACATAGAAAAAATGAGAAGTACTTTTGGTTAAAATTGGTCTTACCCTGTAACACACAGTGTAGAAATACACGGCAATAAATTATTTTTTCCAACACACAGTTCAAACAGTTGACAAAGAAAATTAAAACCACCTCAAAACTTCATACAAATCAAGAATCATGATACCTGGGATTTTTTCGTATGTCATCCAGCTGACCAACTACATGAGAAACATTTGTGCGAATCATTTTGAAGGCAATTTCCTCTTCTCCCATGATTTCAAACCTTGTTGTTAAATAAGATTATACATTAATAAGACAACCTGACAATAAGTCAGGTTCAATAAATATTCATCTTTTATTTAATAGCTTATTTCTAGTCTGACTGACCAACCTTCATTAGAATTTGCCATTTGCTTTCTATCAGTGTATTTACATTTTTCAGCTAACACTCTTGCACAGAGCCACTTTCCTAGAGATTTATTAGTAGCCACCTATAAATCGAAGAACTGAATTCTAATAAAAAGTATATAAACTCTGAGTTTTGGTATAAAAGTAACAATTGATCTGAGTGTAGACGTAACACTTACTATGCAATTTTTTTTTTTAAACACACACAATTTACAATTGTCATTTACAATTACACTTCAGACATGAGAAAACATGTCTGTTTTC
Organism: Buteo buteo; assembly: GCF_964188355.1. Lineage (NCBI taxonomy): Eukaryota > Metazoa > Chordata > Aves > Accipitriformes > Accipitridae > Buteo > Buteo buteo. The sequence continues at coordinate 7,246,058 of NC_134189.1, read as the reverse complement.
ACGAAGCCCAGAAAAATCTTGAAGTAAAATTACAGAAGAGTATATAAAACTACAACCTTAAATACAAATAAAACCTTCCTCACCCACCTGATCAATAACTTGCAAACAAAACAAGTATATGAAATGCAGAAGTATCCTATCTCTGAAGGGTATCTTGAATTTGAAAGAGCATTTGACCTCAGTTTAACAGCCTTACTAGACGTATCACACATTTTTCACCTTTCTTACTTTGATATAAGAAAATACCCTGCCTGCTCCCTGAAGTCTCACCTGAGAACGTACTCCATTTATAAAGCTCACAAAACTAACAACACAATTTTTAGAGTTCAACAGAACAAGAGAGCAGCATACATCCTAATGCTATAAACATATTACTATAAATCAATTTAAGCACAGCAAATCCTTGCCCCCACCCAACATTTTTCAATCTCATTTGTTGTGTCGGCTTTTCAGTTTTAGCATAAACTCTCCCAGGAAGGGAATTATTTATAAAGCTTACAGCACGATTTGAGGTACTATGAATTAATGTATAATAAAGTCCAAAAGCTGCCCTAAGCAGCATCTGTAACCTTCTTTCATTCTACAGTTTTATTTGACTTCGTAGCCACTCCTGGGGCAACTGCATGGTTCAGAGGCTCCCCACCAGAGACAAAGCTATAAGATCCACACCAGCAAACAGCCTCATTGGCATGCAAATGGTTTGCAGGTTTCAGAGAAGAAAGATCTGAGAGAACCTGATCTCAGGCAGATCTATGCAAATGCAATTACTCAAACCCACGGTCATGATCATGGTTTGTCCTGCCCTTTCCAAAAGGGTATGGAAACCCTTTTCTTATCCCTCTCCCTCCCTCCCTGTCACTCCTCCTCCTTGCAGGAAAACTACAAGGTAGTTAGGGCTAAAATGCTTTTTCTGTTCTTTCCTTTTTTTAAGCTTCAGTAGAAGAAAGGATGAAGCAGATTTACAAATTCTAGGTACAGGACAGGCTCTTTCCTCATTTTTATGCTACTTTAACTGCCCTTAATCACTACATATAGTCAATTTGTATAGCCATCTAAACATACTCTGGCTTACTGTTGTACAGCACGAATGACGATCAGGCCCAAGATGACAAAAGTAGCATGGAAATACTTAAGTCTACTAAACAAGAAACGAAAAAAGTCACACCATTCTGCACAATGAAACATACATAGGTAGATAGCAGTATGTTTCTTCAGTTCCACTGTTAAAATAAATTGAGCTAAAATTCGTTAACATATACATGACCAAAGATTCTATATGTATATTTCTACCTCCTCTTACTGCTTTACAAAACTTAGCTTGGCTTTCCACAGGAGTGTAACAACATACCTGTATTTGTTTTTGTCCTTGTATGCCTTACGAATTCTGTCAGTCACAGGTTTGCAATTAGTCACTAGGTTTTTTGTTACTGGAGGCTGGAAGAAAACGTTGTTTAGATTATAGGTTACTGAAAATTACAGAGTCTGTTATAAAGATGTACTTTGTAGAAAACTTATATTACAGTTAGAAAGGCCTGTATATGCTTACTCTCCTAGAATGAAAAACAACAGTTTCTTGATCAACTGTTGAAGGGGAAAAACAAACAAACAAAAGATATTGGTGCATAACATCAAGATTTTCTATGCATACAAATATGATATGAAAAATACAAGATTATTTTTGGCAAAAACATTGTAACTTCTAGATTTCACCCTCAATAAAATATTCAGAAATTGTAGCTCATTTGACAGCTGTCTTTGACATTCCTCTGGTAGAGGCCACCAGTAACACCAGCCAGGCAAACTCCACAGAACAGCTGATACACACGAGGCCTTATTTCTATCACAAGCTATGTTGAAACAATTCTGGGAAATAAAATCCCTATTCTCAAGGGATATTTCTATGGTAGTAGACTCATTCCAAGAAGTTTAGCTGTTGCAGACAACAGAATTAAAAATAAATTAGGCCTCTGTGCTAAACACAAATGCTATTTTGTCACTATTTGAACTGACTGCTAACATTAGTACATTAGGCATTACTGCTTAGATTAGTAATATTTTACTAACTCTCCAAAAAGATTAAAGTAATTTGACATTGTTCCCAACCACTGAGACTTATTTTTAACCCCATCTTAAAACATATTCATGGCAGCCATCCTTTACTACTATTCTTCAAAGTTTTTACTTCACAGAATTTTACAGGCTAAACTGAGAGTCATAAAGAGGCAAAATGAAGGCTATACTGGATGTAATGTCCTCAGACTGTGCAGGATTCTCAAATCCACACTTCCATTTCTTCAAATCAGGCTGACAGAATGGCTTTATATAGAACTTTGCTGGAATTCAGACTTAGGGGAAAATATTTTTAAAACCTTGTAAAACAACCTGATAAGAACACAAGGCAGGATAGATGTCCAGAGGGAAGGAAAGGAGAAAAAAAAAGAAGAAAAAGAAGAGAAAAAAATAGTCAATGTCCATATACATTTATCTACACGTACATTGTAGATCTATGTACTATGATTTGCAAGTGTTGGGGATCAATAATGCTCTTCTACTACCCAAGAGTTCATGATCTGTACTCATTGAAATTATTTTTGCTTTGATACAGTATTAGTTTGAAGCTATAAAACACCAGGTCATAAATTTAGCGAAGTACAACCACACATCTTTTTCACATGCATAGGTTGATGCAGGAATTAAATTCTCATTGTAGAAGAAATCTAGGTATTTTTATCAGATCTAAAGATTCTAGATTCCTAAATTCCAGCAGGCTTTAATGATAATTTAACCACTAAAATAGAAATTAAGGACTTAAATCCTTAAGGAACATCTAGTCCCCAGACCTCCATTTTCACAGAATGGTTTAGGTTGGAACGGACCTTGGGAGCTCATCTGGTCCAACCCCCCCTGCTTATGCAGGACCACCTGGTGCCAGTTGCTCAGGACTATGTCCAGATGGCTTCTGAATATCTCCAAGGATGGAGACTGTCCACAAATGGATGACCTGCACCAGTGCTTGCCACCCTCACAGAAGAAAGTGTTTCCTGATGTTCAGAGGGAACCTCCTGGGTTTTTGGGTTTTGCCTATTACCTCTTGTCCTCTTACTAGCACCAGTAAGAAAAGGCTGGCTCCATCTTCTTTGTGCCCACCCTTCAGATATTTATATACATTGATGAGATCTTGCCTTGAGACTACTCTTCTCTAGGCTGAACAGTCCCAGCTCTCAGCCTTTCCTCATAAGAGAAATGCTCCAGCTCCTTAATCACCTTCATGGCCCTTCACTGGACTCCATCCAGTATGTCCATACATGCCTTGTACTGAGGAGCCTGGAACTGGACACAGCACTCCAGGTGTGGATTCACCAGTGCTAAGAAGAAGGTAAGGCTCACCTCCCTTGACCTGCTGGCAGCACTTTGTCTAATGCAGCCCAGGATACCACCTTCTTTGTGGCAAGGGCACAGTGCCAGCTCATGTTCAGTTTGGTGTCCACCCAGACCCCATGTCCTTTTCTGCCAAACTGCTTTCCAGCTGGGTAGCCCCTAGCATAATACTAGTGCATGGGGTTGTTCCTCCCCAGGTGCAGGACTTTGCACTTCTCCTTGCTGCACTTCATGCAGTTCCTGTCAGCCCATCTTTGGATGTTAAAAGGAGTTAGTCTGAAGCCTTCATATTAGGAAGACTTATTCTAAAGATGTCCATCTGATGGTTTGGTGGGTTTTTTTGAATTTTGTTTTGTTTTTAAATACATGGGTTGTAATTCAGATAAAGACTTATCTGAAGGTTCTAGTCAGAGAGTATTGGGCTTACTGTCTTTTTGGATCACAACACTGAGTTTTCCTAACAAGGATGACTTTTTAAATCCCATTCTAAAGCTCAGCTTTTCTCTTTCTAAGTTAGGAAGTAGCTTGTAAAATTTTCATTTTATAACACTTACGTCATGTACACACAAGTAGAAATTTTTGTAAATACTTTCCTTCTAGAAATCAAACCAGCTTTTCAAGCACAGTAAATACATGCTCAGGAAAGAAACCAAGCATCTTTTAAGACCAATGTTTCTTACCAGATTGGGATCGTAATATGCTTCCTGAGTTGGTGGAATGACATGGATCTGAGTGATGTTGGCAGGAAGAGCTTTAGAGCAATTTATTAGCATTTGTTCTAAACCCGTCAAATCCTAACAGAAAGAGAAGAAAAAAAGAGATAGTCCTGTTTTTTCACTGACATAGTCCTAAAAATTCAGGGTGCACAGACATATTTAATGTTACCCACATAACAAATTTCCATGCTGCTGCTGGAAAAAGACAACTTAATATTCAGCAGACCAGTTGTTGGGACTCCCCTAAAAGTAAAGCAAATGCTTAATGTCATTTTGATTTAAAATGAAAAACACACATTTACTGATGATGTCAGGACAGTACAGAATTCCCAAACCAGCACTGGCATATTAAAATCCCAAATCAAGCAAACAAACAGAAAAGTGAACTGAAAGGACAGTAAAAAGATCTGCTTGTTAAGGTACAGGCCAGGAACACAGTAAAGCAGGGCTGTGTTCCAGCTATGCCAATGATTGTGTGCTGTTTCCAGAACAGATTATTTCATTGGTTTGTGCCAATTCCTCTCTGTAAAGCAGAAATAGTACATTTTGTTCTCTACCAACTGTCTCTAAGTCCTACAAAGACTATGTCTCTGTTTATAGGTTCCTAGAAAAACAGAAGTATAAGTCTTTGTATATGGTCATAGTATTTACTAGCATGATCTCTTTACTACCCTTTTTTTCAATTCTTTCTTTAGGCCACAAGTTCCTTGCAGCACGAACTGTCTTTTACCATGTGCAAGAACAAGAGTAAGCACAGCAGGATTCCAGTCTTCACAGTGGCTTTTACCCTTGAACATTTTTCTGACAAGCTAACACTAACTGCTTGCTTGAACTCAGACACCAGTGACCCATTTTTCTGATGCTGCTAGAACTCAGTTTAATTGTTGACTCCATAGAGCAATGAATGATAAAATAGAACACAACATTATACTCTCCAGGTAAAATTTAAGAATTGCCAAATGTTACAGATGCTATAAGCAAGGATAAAATAAAGATTTGACTCATTTTATTTTAACAGTTTTGGACTTTAAAACTGAAGTTACTCTAAAAGTTATTGGTAAGGAAAGAGTACCTGCAAACTTAATGGTAGTTCATGGATTCTCGTGGCCAACGTGCGAATCTCTCGGTCAGACAAAATGCCCGACTGGTCCGTATCAACCTCATCGAAGATCTGAGAAATGTTCAGTGGCTGGACTGCGCTCATAAGATAGTAGAAATATGAAAAAGCAAACTGCATATCTTCTGAGTGCCGCACTTTGTGAAATGATGTCTTGTCAAACTCCTCAGGAAACCTATATAAGAATGTAAACTAATTTAGTACTCCAGTTTCTTAAGGTAAAACATTCCTTACCAAAACCCAAATTCTCATCTAGAATTTTAAAAGGTCCTCAAACGTCTCCTTATTTTAGCACAACTATCAACTATCATGTTGTAATAAATTCCCTACTTCCTTTTTCAAAATATAATTTTAATGAGTAGCCATCAACACATTGGAAGTAGCTATAGCAAAGCATCTACAGAAACACAGAATTACCTACAGTTTTACATTATTCAAAGACATACTCACATATCCTGTAGCTCTTGCATAACAGTGCGGTCAATCATGTGAGGCATATGAGCAGGGACTTTCCGAGATGTAAATCCAAATTTGCTGTTTAAAAGCTTATTAACATATCGAAGGGAATCAGCAAATGTATCTTTCAGCTGCCTTCCAAGATGTTTACCATCAGTAAAGTATGACATCTGTTTGAGTAATGACTCTTCTTCCTAAACAGCAGGACAGGCACAAATCAAGGTTACATTACAAAAAAGACCAAAACCATTAAACACACAGGAAAAACGACATTTCGGCCAGCTGCCAACTCTTTCCAATATTTGAAAATGGGAAGAGAAGTTTTGAATATTTTTCTTCATATTGCTTAGTTCTCTCTTTAAAGAGAAAAGATAAAAGGTAACCTTTTCCTTAAAATTTTCATACTTTGAGGATTAGTCTATAAAAAACTTCCTTAATATTTGTGCTCCGACACGTCCCCCACACACTAAAGTTCCTGTTTGCTATCAGATTTATTTGTAACATTGCCTTGGTTTTTGCTGATGATTCATCCATTTTTGATAAACTGAAGTCCTGTGAATATAAAGATTCCTTACACAACATCCAATCTCAGATGAACAGAAAGAGATAGTCTTTTAAAAACATAGCCCATTTGCTATTTGGATTAGTGCAAAGCAGTTGCTACCAACTGAAGCATAGTCTCCATCTTCTCTTCTAGAGGTTTTCAAAACTGCCAAAATGCTTTTGGCTAGAAGAAGCAGCAGCTTCCTACACATGTTCTTGACACGGTCTGGATATTCAGCCTTGTTGGCAGACTTTCAATTTAACTTTTAGAACCCAAGTATTTACCATTATACATATTTTTGGGCATTTTTTTTTAAATAAACTGGATCCATATTTGTACAAATGCAATCGAAACAAAATCTAAGCTTTCTGTTGTAGTACTATGTATGCCTGAACAATAGCCCTGTGCCAACATACAGTGAATAGAAACCAAACCTGACAAAAAAAACAAAAAAGAAGGCAGTAGAAAGGGAACAGAAATGGCTATTCAGCTTTTACCACCTAGCTAAGAGAGGCCCAAATCATAAACAAATTAGATTTTATGTGAAAAGTCAAAAGGAGCTTTCAAAAAACCTCAGAATTTGCCTCAAAGACAAGACACATTCCAAATGTATATATCATATTAACAGTATTCCACTATATGCAGAAAAATGCAACTATTCCAATAAGCAATGACATTAAGATACTCACATCAAGAAGGTCCTGGAAATACTTCTTTTTCTCCCACGGCAAAAAGCCTTGGTAAATTCCAGCATAAAACTGTAATTTTCTTCCCCCTAGTCCCTCCCTTACATTTGTATCCACCTGCACATGCCCTTTTCCTCCTTCCATTCCCTGTGCATCTTCTCCAGTATCTAAATTCCCAGTATGTTTTGATTTCTGGGTTTCCCTTAATATCAGTGCATTCAATACTTTTTCTCGAGTTTCATTTTTATTTTCCATGCTCTGGGTGGGAAGTGTGGATTTAGGCTTTACTTTATAAATAGGTTCATTTACGTTCATTGTCACAACAGTCCCCTTTGTTCCCGTAAGCCTTGAAGGAACTTCTTCACTTGCTTTTATTGTTTCTATCTTGCCATCGTTTACATCTTTATAAGGCTTCTGCCAGCTGGTATGGTTCTTCTGATCTTCTGAACGACTATACACACCCTTCTTTTCCAGGCCTATAATACTTTTTATCGTAGTTAAGAGCTGGAAAGGTCTCAGGAGAGCAGCCTTGGATAGGTTAAATCCTTTCTGAGTGATATCACCATTTAGTAGTTTTAAGTCCAGGTTCTGCAGTGCTAGCTGAACATCTTCAGGAAGGAGAGACACGTTTACTGATGGTATTATCACTTCTTCATGTAGACTCTCTTTTGTGCCATTTCGACGTCTCCTTACTCTTGGAAAGCGTTTTTCTTCAGGAATATCCTCAAATATCATTTCAGCTTCTGGTATTGAAGTTATAGTTTTAAAATCAGATTTGGATTTTTGCGTGGAAGTTGTATTCAGTTTTGGTTCCTCTCTAGTATCAGCTTCAACAGCTACTTGCATTTTAAACTCTTCATCATTTTTATTTAGAAACGTAAGGTTAAAATAGATCACAGTTGCATTCATGCCACTATGCATTATGAGGTGGATAGTCTTCCATTTGTTAGCAACTGAAGCATGTCGGATAATTGGATTATCACTATATGAACCCTCAATTCCTTTCTTGGCTATTTCACTGAAGCTGAAGTAGGGCAGACATTCACCTTTGGGAATAACGTAGTAGGTCTGATTAAGCTGAAGCGTCACCTTGTACATCTCTTCAAAGTGATCTGGAAAAAAAACCCAAGACACAAACCAAATTTCTGTCAATTTGCAGTGTGACACTTATCTTCCAGTCTTTTTTAATTGTAATAGGCCGAGCTAGATTCCCTATATTAGCAAGACGACAGCTTTGTGAAAGAACACTTACTGTAGCTCCCAGTTCTTGCTCACCTATCTTTAATAATGAATGACTAGAGCATACTCAGATATATAAAGCTGCCAGACATTCCAATGGTAACTCTAAAAGCCAGTATAATTTATCACTCTTTCAGTCTCTACCTGAAGAGCCTAAGTGGCTTGTTATCACATGTCACTTAAAATTATGTATCAGTCATAAGTAACATGACCATACTACATTTTTGCCACATTTTAGTAGATTAATGTTACAAGAATTGGATTTCACTGCTACACTGCATCTTGATTTGAGACTGCCAAAACCAGATAGGCTGAATCGAACTTCTCCCTCCCACAGCAGAAGACAGTTATCTGTCTACTCTTGCATGAACAAAACCTCACTGCCAGCAACAGAATAGCCATAACACACTCATCTGAGCTGAGATGCTGGGGAGACTCCACTCTTTCAAACAGGCCAATTTCTTTCATTTCTGTTCCCCTACCTATACCAGACAGCATTCTCAATCACTTCATTCATTCCTGATAGTCTTTGATATCAAAATAAACTTCAGACAACTTCAGGTGACTGAAAGTAGCCTTTGGCAAGAACCCAGAGCCAGGCTTGAACTCACACTGTCAGTATCAGAGAGGTCCTTTGATTTTTTTAACCGCTACGAGCATCATCAAGTCAGCTGTCCTTACTCGGGTAAAGACTGTTTGCATAGCTGAAATGTAATTTCTCCATTTAAAACGTAAGCCTCTTGGGGCAAGGAGTTTGATGCTTGCTGCTCTGTAAAGTATCAAGCACCCCACCCATACTTGGTCCATAATGGTTTTATTTAATAAAGCAGCATATAATATTGATTCAGGTTTGGATTAGTGAATACAAGAAGCATCTGACTTTTTTCTTCAGCTGCTAGCTGCTCTTTTCCACAACTCTGTACAGGACATCTTAGCCCAATCTGAGAGTAAAGATAAGCCAAAAAGGTCAGGCAATTAAAGAGAATTCCTATAGAAAGTTATCAGCGATGTATTTTACGTACCCTGGCCACAGTCACCAGCATCAAATCCACAGGAAAGGACATTGCAGGCCTGATCACAGAATTTGTCTGCTAGCCAGGAATTAGCACAGCCTTGGTTACAGTATGAAACACCACTTATTCCTGCACCAAATTGCCATGGTGGTCCATTCCCGATACCTCCAACTGCACCTCCACCAGCAACATAGCGACTACCTCCACTGTTACCTACAGGGAAAGAAAAGAAAAACAAAAAAACCCAGTCATTTGAAATCCTTATTTCCAAGTAAAGGCACATTTTAAGCCTCAGTATTAAAGCTAGACTGAAGAGTCAACAGTCTTACTTATCACCACTGAAATTAAAATGGGGCAAATGCTTAACAGACCTCTATGAGTTACTGTAAAATAATTTATAGTGTGCACAGTCTCACTGTTGAAGTTTAGGAACTGACTTAAAATTGCAAAAAAACCCCTCCAACACATTTTGTCTTAACTTCAAAAAATACAGGCAGAAAACTGATTTACTACTTCTTGTGCTTGCAGCCTTGACTTTACAGCCTCCTAGAGTGATATCACTTCCTCAATCCAAAAGCACCACTTCATTTTCATACCCTAGAGTCCTGAAAATTCGATTTAGAAACTCATGGTGCAGCTCCACAGTCCTGTTGTTATTTGGGTTCTGAGTCCAAATAATACATAATACTGTACTACTACTAATAATAATTTGAATTTCAAAAACCTTCCTTTCAAGCTAGTCAGATTTGGTACCCAAAGAAAGATGTTCCAATGCCCTACTATTTGCTGCCATTTTCCATACAAATTTGTAGTTTGCAAGAAATAAGGTTTTCATCTGTAAGCCAACTTTTTTACTATTATTAAAGGAGGTAAATTTTGTAGCTATAGGAGGATGACAAATTACAGAATTATTTTTATAAGAGAAAACAACAGTTCACTTTTTCTAAATTTAACACTGCTGTCTTACCAATGCAATCACCTCCATCCCAATCACATGCTGAGTTATTACAGGCTTTATCACAGTAACCGTCTTTAATCCATGAGCCAGGACATCCCTCAGCACAGTTTGGCACAGGCCAAGTCAAGTAAACCTGGAACAACATTACAGTCTGAGACAAGGACTGGCAAAGAGAAGTCAACTGAGCTTGTTTCTTGGAACACAGACACTTAAAATAATGCCTCCCAGCGTATAGTGCCTTAAGTATTCACAAAGCTTTACAAACAGCATTTAAACCCTATCACCTGTGAAGTAAATGTTATCCCTTCAAACAGAAGGAAGAACTGAAGAATTTCCAGGGCCATACAACAAGGCAGCAACGGCCAGAAATAGAAAGCAGGACTTCCCAAATCTACTTCTGCAAACCATATTCCAATGAAAATTAATATTTTATCTTTTATCAGATAAGAAGGGGGAACTTGAACTCTGAAATAGCTCTGCAGTTCACTTGTTCTCCTGACTCAAAATGTTGCTTCATTACTAACCAGTCATGAGATAAGCAGCACATGTTGAACATAATCCCTGAAGCATCTGATTGATTCTCTATGACTGAAATAATTCTAAGAATTGCCAAGACAAAAAAAAGTGTGGGGGTGTGTGTACTTTGAACTGGGGAGGCATTAAAAACCACACACATTTTCCTTTAGGCCTTATTGTTTCAAGATTTTAGCAGCACATTTCCTACTGAAACACCTGCTGATCAGGTTATCACAAACAACGCTGCACCTAACCTGACTTTATCATCATAACTGGAAAGAATAACTGAAGAACAATACAAATGCACTAACAGTATGATTTTGCAATTACATGCTTACATCCTTAAGATTTAAAACAACTAAAAGCCTCCTAACATCCTCAAGTACTGAAACAGTAATTTTGGGGTGGTTTAATTTTGTACAATGCTTCTGTGTGTGTGAACAAGTGTGCACATCCGCCTGCATGAATTGTTTAATTTGGTGGTCTCTAGTGTCTTCTGTACTTACTGCTTTAATATAAATAGCAATTAGAAATCTTGATTTTTTCCTCCCTGTCACTCTTATAGATCCATCTCATGGATGGAAACTCTGCTGGCAACCAGAGTCTTATGTATGATTATTGCTGTTTCCTTTCCTTGCTTAACCCCAGTTGTTGATAATAGGCCTGCTGAAAGAATAAATCACTTTGCATGTACATGAACACGCAACAACAAATCTTTTAGCAAATAATTTTATATATATGATTATATAGAGAGATTGGGCAAAGATACTATGGGTGTCTGGAACAGAGGTAATTAATGGTAAATTTAAATATTAGACCAATTTGAATGTCATCTAACCTCAGCATTACCATGGAAGAACTGATTCTGTTTTGTTTTGAATACTTCCCACAAAACAAAAAGAATTTACAAGGGAGGAAAGACTGACAGCTGCCAATCACCACATCAGTCTTACCAGTGCTCCAACAGAAAGTGGGAGAATTAGAGAACGACACTGAAACTAAAGCATGAAGCCTGACAGAGGAACCATTATACCGCCAGAAACCTGTGAGTGAATATGAAAAAAAGTAATTCTGCAACACAAACATCAACACAGCACACATACAAGAAAAAAGACAGAGCCCTCTCCACCCTGCACCTTTGCTAACAATTGTCTAGTTAAGAATAATGAACCTTTAAAAGTAAAAGGGGGAAGGGGAGCAAAGGGAAATCTTCTTGTATTTGTTCTTCCTTTCAAAGTAGTATATCTTTGATTTTTATTATATTAGCATATAAAAGTTTTACATCTATTTCTGGTAAAAAATCCTTTCATAATGGCTTACCTTTTGACCTTTAGAGTGACTGTAGAAATCATCAGGCCAAACATCCTTCCCAAACATAACATCATCATTGAGATAGATAAACTTCTGAGAGAGGCCACTGATACGATGAATGTGACTTTCAATAGCTGGTGAACTGAAGGTAGGCAAGTGACTCACATTCTGAAATATTTCCTAAAACAAAAAAGCCCCAACAACCCAAAACAGTTTCAGAAGGCAAAAATAAATAAAAAAACCAAAACCCTATCTGGTGTGCCTGACCTTTTATATTTGATACTTATCTACTAAAAAAAAGTTTTATCAAGAACAAGGAGAGACACAAAAGATAAAAAAGTGAAAATATTGTAGCAAAAAAGAAAAACTTCACTATCTCATTTTCCCCACACGAAACCATTTTCAAGTCTTCTGCTTAACTAAGAAACTGCACCTGCTTCAACGCAAAGTCACAAACCCCTGTTTCACTGGGTACTGGATCAGGCCCAGTGTACACATATTTATACTTCTCACGCAGTACAGGCTGCACAAAATTTCAAGCAAGTTGAACCTGTTCCAGCACTCAAAGTCAGGATTCTTCCATCTCTTTCAAGTAACTTCACAAGCAGACAGCAACAGAAGTTGAATTAGTATCTTGTTACCACTTAGATTACTCAGGGCTCCTATAGCATGTCCAGATACCAAAATTACTCCCAAATTCGTAATAAGAAGCTACTAGAATATTTTTGTTTCACTTATTCAGGAAGGTTGAAGGATTCCCTTTCCCTTTTTAAGTAAGATTTTTAGAATGCATAGCTACTTTTTTTGCAGCCATCACCTTAGTTCCAGTAATTGTAATTCCATCCTGTCTCAACACAAGCTTATTAGATTATTACTGGTCCTGAGAGTGTTTATGGATTCAAATTACATTTTATTCTCCCTAGGTTTTTTATAAAAAACTTCACAAGGAAATCAGACATGGGTATATGTTAGCTGAAGCTTCAGTATTTGGAAAACTGGACTAAATGAAGGCTTGATATATATTCAGTTATCCGCTTAGCCAAAATACAAAGACATACTGAGGTTTAATAAAACCATGGATGAGATGAAGAAGAGCTGGTCACTTCTACCTTCCAAATAAATGCAGCCTTTAGTTGAAAGGGGATAATTGCATTTCAAAACAAACACAGAATCTTTACTAGTGCCACTTTCATGCTGGTATTTTCGTTTGTTTGGGGTTTCTGGTGTGGTTTTTTTTGTTTGGCTTTTGTTTGTTTGGGTTTTACCTGATGTGTCACTATGGTTATCCGAGGATTATCCAGGTTAAGCCAAGAAGGAATCTGCCCATTAGTGACGATGAAAATATGTCGTACCCAAGGGGCATGCCTCTCTATTGATCGCAACGAGTATCTCAGCTCTTCATTATCTTCAAAACGGCTGGCAGAAATATCTTCATCCTGTTTAGACTATAAAAAGAAAAAAGTCTTTCTTAGATTTTAAATAGAACATTCACATACTGATCCAGCTAGGTAACAACAGTATGCTTTAGCATATGGGTGCATAAGCATTTGAGAACTTAGATGTCAAAAATAAAAAGTACACCAATCAAGTACCATTATTCTTCTAAAGGATCACATTCTCCTGAATTATCAAGGTGAACAATACAATCTTCTGACATCAATGGCTGAAAACCTGGTATCATTAGGACGTCTGCTGACCACACCACAAGACGACAGTGCCTTGTGTGATCCAGACTCTTGAAGAAAGAACCCCAGAAAAAGCACACCCTCCTGTCTTTCTAGATTATTACCCTCAATTATTTTCTGATCTTGATCAAAAGCCAAGTTGCATTTCAAATCCATAACATCATCTTTCACCAATCTAGTTTTAAGAGGCTGTGGCCTTCCAAGTACATTGCATTATAAGCCATATATAAATGTCACCTAATATAGATACACTGGAAGCGTCATGATGTAGCAGCTCTTCAATTATCCTCTGCTCTTATTTTAAAGAACTTAAGCAGGAGAAAATTACCAAAACTGAGCCTAATACTATCAAATAGCTAAATGTTTCCGTACGTTTTTGTTAAAAAGACAACGTTTTAATTAGAAGCTCTTCAGGTAAGTAACAAAATTAGGTTACATGACACTGTAACATATGTTTCTTCTCCCATTTATTAGAACTTAATGAACTCTAAGAACAAAAATTAAGGCTGCCTAAAAGGAGCATTTCTTAAAGAAGTATGCCCAACTGAAATAGTAAACAAGAAAAATTTGAACATTTAACAATTACCATTTTTGCTACAGACTCTACACACTGTAAAGAAGTCTCTTTTTCTAATATGTACAGTAAGACAGCTTACACATTCTCAAAAACATAACAACTGAAAATATTTCGGCAACACCAGCATCCACTGGCTTGGTGCCTATTTACAAAATAATGCATAATTTCAACATTGGAAAGTATAAAGTTTGAGTTCAGCATTTGTATTAACAAGGAAAAGTTCCCCTAAAAGCCAGGTTCACAGGATACAAAGACAGACAGCAAGCTTTACTGGAGAGGGCACATCTATTTTACCCATGCCACTTGACATTTACTGTAAAATTAAGTTCTAGCAGGAGAAAAAAACCTAAGATTTTAGAAGATCTTATCTTGAAACAGACATCTTGTTATTTTACTTCCTTTTGCTAAACCAAACACCCTTGCTCGTATCAAAAGCATTTGAAGTAAACCTCCTTTTTCCTTACAGATATCTGTATTTCAGGACTTCAAAATTTTTCAAGAGAAGTAATTAGCATTTGGTCAGCATATATGATGCTGCAAAGATGTCTAAGAAACATATTGGAAAGGAAACATTCGTGTTTGTTAATAAAGCCCTCCGTCTCTCCCACACGAGAAGCCTGCTTATCTGCCAGTCAGTATCAGTTAAGCCTTTCAGGACTTGACTGCACACAACTTTATCAGAACACGTGCAGAGGGCAAAATCTTTCACTTAGTGGAAAACATTAAAATTTAAATTAAATGTCACACTTCGATCCTTCTTCCTCCTTGATTCCAGAATTTGACAGTGTTCTTGTGATGCTTTCTTACAACATAATAAATACTGCATTCTTAACACTTCCAAGCTTCTGGAAGAAATCCCATGTTCCTTGTCATTGACTACTTAGCCTCTACTTGCAGTTTTTAAATACTACCACCTTTACATGCTACAACAGAATTTACCTACCTGACTGACAGAGCTGAGGTCCCATAGTAAATAAGCAGGATTAAGTGTCAGTTCTTTTCCTTCTATAGTCATGTTCTTCTTTGCTTGCTTGCTCAGTTCTTGGAAACCCTTAGGGTTATTCAGTTGCAGGAGAGCCACGCTGGCTTCTGAATAGAGCTGCAACTATACAAGCAGAGAAAATTTCTGGCATGCACCACCAGCAGCACTCTTTCTTCGCCAAATCCATCTTTTTGTTATATTTTTCTTACTAGAGTTACTAATCAGAATGACTGGTAAACACTGTTTTTAAAGAACTAGAATTTTGTAAGAACACAAAAAGGGGTAGTAAAATGGGAAATGAAAAACATATAAAGATACAGAACATTTCTAGATGCTTAATTTTCATTTTCCAAAGAAAATTTCTCTTTACACAGTGATCCAGCAACAGTAAAGCTGTCCATGTTATAAATATTTCTGGAGTAAGTGAATAATAAGTCCCCATCCTTTCCCCCTGCCCCCTTCCCCCCAACAAAATTCGTATTTTATTACAACTTTATTATATGACTGAAAGAATCATACTTTTTTTTCTGTCTTAATCAAGCAATGCTTTTCTCAGAAAATTAAGGCCACCAATTCATCTTTGCTGTCAGAAGCGTGAAATTTTCAGAATGGTTTACGGATCAACCTACAGCTCAGAAATCTGAGATACAAAGGGCTCCAGAACTAATCCATGTGGGTCTCCAAGTCCTTAATGATGGTTGCCAATATGCTGTTAAGGTCATTTCTTAGTTGGGGACTGTTTGATCTGTTTGCTGTTTTTATCTCTTGCCACTAGTAAGTCTGTATATCAGATTTCATAATGCACAGGATAAGAAGGGGCTTGCACTACATGCTCTCTCTAACAGCTAGTATAGCTGACAAATTGCAGGACACCTAAACTTTTCACTAGAAATATAGCGTAATCCAATAAAATGCTGTGTTTACCATATGAAGTAGCATGAACAGACACAAACAGGCTAAAAGCAGAACTGCACTTTGATTCAAGAGTCAGACTGCGAATAAATGCAGTTAATCGTTAACAATATTTATTAGATGCTATGCTTAATTTTTGTTCCTTCACGCAACATAAGACAAATAAGCATGTCTACCAGATTTTCAGTTACATAAGAGCCATAAAAGCAATTCATAAGTTAACAAAATTTGAATACTGTCATATTTGAAAACAAAACCATCACAGTATATTTCATAATAGCCTTAAGTCATTTTTTTCTTTATTTTTTATTAAATCTGACCCTTTCTGCTCATTTTAAAACAACACTTGTCCCAGAGTTAGCACCCCTTCCCTTAGCAAGACCAGCTGTCCCACTTGTGACATTTTAAAGCTGTTGATGCTTTGACTCATATGCTATTTGAGATCTTTCAATCTGACTTATGAGGCCTGCCATCAGAAAAATCTGATAAATCTCAGACCTTCCAGGGAATCATCTGAACCTACGGGTGGAAAGGATGGCTTCAGTAGCTAAATGGCTGAGGTATAGTTACGGACTGCAGCTAGCAACCTCCAAAAATATCAATATCGAAATGCTACAGATTGCAAAGCTGCCATCAGTGGGTATGTGCTTTATTTAGGAATACAACAGTGTCACACAGTCCCTTAGAATCTGTCATTTAAAACATACATATAACAAACCAAAAATATTACCATTCTAGAGCTTTGAAAGCATTTAAGAACATTTAGTTTCTCTTCAATTTGTTTCCACTTAAGTCAACAAAATAGGTATGTGTACTACAGACTCCTAACTAGATTTATTACAAAAACTTCCCATTCCACCCCCCCCAATACAGCATATATACTCTAGGTTTTTAAATATGTAACAGTCAAGCACAAACAAGAAGTAGTGAAAAAATGTGGTCCACTGCTCAGCATCAGACTTAACCCCTACATTGAACAGATTATTTTTATTACATCAGTGTTTTTTTTCCACCAACACCTTTTTTAAGAAACAAGTCTTTTCATAAGCAGAGCTATCAATAAAGTTAGATTTCAATGAAGTTATCTGGTGACATAACTAACTAGATTCTAATAAATTGCAAGCTCTGCTCAGAGCATTTTGTGGCTGGTATATTCAAAATGGAATTCTCTGGCAGATTTTCTGATGTCTCACAGGTATTATCCTCCTGTGAGTGGGGACACATGCAACTGCCCATTCCCTTGAAACATTATCTTCTAGAGATCATCTTCACCCTGAGAAAACAGGTCAGCAGATCCAAAGGTATTGTGAAAATAGAACAGAAAAACAAGCAGGTAGATGCACAGAGTCAGCGTGATCAGGTGAGCCTCAGTTTCTAACACAAGCAGGCTGAAAGGACATCATGCAAGCACACACATGGACCACCACCCCTGCACATTTATATCATGCACTCAAAAATGAAATGGGAAAACTGCATTCTCCCCACCAGGCAAACGTAAATGCAGGTTCTCCTTTGGAGCCAGCATGTTTGGCAATGCTTAGACTTACTAGACTAGGAGGCAGGGCGGATGGGCTATGCCACCCCATGCAGAACTAAAATTTCATTTCCACATTCTCAAGGTAAGAGGCCTAAAGAGCAGATTTTTTTCTGAGGTGGAACTAGGACTCTTAACCAGTCTTTAAATTATTACTCTTTATCTTCTTAATGACCAAAGCTGATTGTTAAGGAAATGAGATGCTCCTGTTTTCACACTCCGGTATGGATATTAGGAAAACTCATATGCCAACATAGCAAGGGAAGGGGAAGGCATGTGTTATGTTAAAGAGTTACAAAAAACTTTACAAATATGAAATACTGCTGTCTTTACATATTTATAGTCAAGTTCCCTTTCTAAGGTAACTAGTAGGAGGGTCATCTCATAGCCAAAAGGAATGCAATGCCTTAGGTTTTTTTCTACTAAGCTTACTTATTACATCTGTGTGAACATATAACACAACTCCTAAAGCCACCTGTCTGCTCCATCAACACTGACAAGAGCAGCAGTAAGAACCCCAGACCCTCCACCCTCAAGGCAGTGAGGACAGCAAACATCCAGCATCACTGTGCCTGCAGTCTCCTATGTGGATTTTTTTCCATTAGTAAGACAAAGTCATTAAAAGATATATTATAGCCCTTAGTTTCCAACATAACTTGTCCATATATGTGTGCCCATGCAGATTAAAGAGGAAACAATATTTTGCAAAGGAAGGAAACCTGCAGGCTCTGTTTTCCCTGAAGCAATCAGGATATTAAATCTTGAAGGAGTCACCTTTCTCCACAAATTTTCACTACTGTACACTATTTCAGTGAAAAAGTGTCAGCATGGTAGCCTCAGAAAACAAAAAAATCAAACAAATCAAATCCCCCTTGCCCTTTCAATCCTTCCCTTGTCAGTCTTTACATCACTGCCTAGTTTTTAAGTCACAAGCATCTCTTTTAGGCTGAACAATGATTCTTTTCTTTAGAAATGTAGGTAAGGGGGGAAAGGAAAAGTGAAAAAAAAAAATTTCAGTTGCTCTTCTTCAGTATAGGTACAACCTAACGTCTTCACAGCCTTTAAAGAAATATGGTTTAGCAGCCGAGAGCTGCATAACCAGAGTAACACCTCCATCTAGTGGCTTACTAAAGCACCGTTAAGAAAGAGTGGAAAATAAAAAGCAGTCAAATATAATTTTCAGCCACGTCTGTGATAACACACACAACTTAGAACAACAAATGCGATCAGCAGACACACCGCTGCTTACCCTTCATCTGGAAATAAACTTCCATATCATTACATTACAATAAAGGCCATAAGTACAAAATTTCAGTAGACCATAACATACATAATTCACCTTGGAAATTGATTCATTATATACCAAATCTTCACAATTTAACCTCCTCTACTAGAGCTCAGCTGCTTTTCTCAGAGATTTTTAGAACAAGAAGCACCTGGCCCAGATGTCCAAGCAATTTTTAGTCCTCTTTGGATTCAGGAGTTATATCAATCAAACTAAAGCAATCCAATCAAAACAGCATTAGCAATATTCAACACAAATGCAGCAGCTACACTTCTCTGTTTCTTACCTTTCTTCCCTTCTAATAGCAGCATTGTTGAAATTTTTTATTTCTTTACTTCCAGCATTGCACTAACAGCCACTTAGAGCATGCACAAACCCACTGAGCATCAGGAGGCAGCTATGAGACCCAAGTCTAGCCTAAACTCATGTGCAAATTTCTTCCTCTCCACCGGGCATCTCACACTACTTTCCAGACTCCAGATTCCAGAAGTGATAACAGCAGAGGAATTGCTGCAAATTTCAGTGGAGACTCTAAACAATCCACTTTTCTTCTACTTAGCTGTAGCATTAACCTAGAACCTTTCTCTTTGGTAAGGAGAAAACTACACTTGGTTATGTTTACCGTAACTGACTACCTACAACATCCACTGAATGAAGAACTAATTCTGAGCTACGATCTTAATAAAGGCTTCTATAGAAACTACCTCATCCACACTTCATATGTAAAAATTTTTATCCTTGCAAATAAAACATTTCTTACATTTATATACATACACAAAAATAAATTGCTGCTGTCAAGAGCAGAGAACTGGTTGGGGAAGAATCCGCTGCTATGACCACACAGGGTACAGTAATCCCAATTTAATTGTTCTAAAGCATCCACCCACCACCGGGAAAAGAAACACAGACAGCAACGATGACTGGATGGAGAAACTGGAGAATGCTGTGGATACCTGAGAAAACAATGTGTTTATACGGAGATATGCCTAACCAAATTGCAGAAGAGGAGCTCTTAGCAACAGATAATAAGCTGATCACAATGGTAACATTTACACAAGATAAGAACACACCAAGGAAAAGAGAACTAGCACAAACAAAGATTTTTGATCAACTTGATGACACATGACTGACAACATAGAGAAAAACACAACCAAGTCAGGGTAAGGAAAAACCATGTAGAAAGACAATAGGCACAGGATGTCACTTCCATAAAAACAGACAAGGAGATAGGAGACGTATCTAAGACACCCCAGACACGCAGCCTTTATGTTAATTTGGACAGCAATGCACAAACATAGATAAACTATAGCATTTTAAAGATTTGCTAAAAAGAGTTAAGCTAGTGATCAGCTTGGATACAAACAACAGATCAGCCAGCTGCTTGGACATGAGAAGCAGAACTGAAACACAGAAAGAATCCATCCATCATGGTTTTTGTTGGACTAATACTGCTAGGAGATCCTACTGGAATGGAAAAACGATGATGAAAAGGATTATCTGATGAAATGGAAAAAAATGACTACAATCAAAAAATTAAGGTCCAGACAGAATCACTCCACAAGTCTAAAACCACAAGATCATAAAAAAACAGCAGATGGCTCAAAAGTAATTAGGAGAAATCTGGGCATTTCATTCTTCCAAGGTGTCCACGAAAGGTGGAAGGGCTCTATTATAGCACAAGAGACACAGGCTAGTCAAAGAATACGGTCAGCGCTTGACAGATTTACAGCAAAAGTCCTGGAGAGAATTATGAACTTCTGGATACTGGAAACAAAAATCCACACAGGAGTATTAAGGAGAAAAAGTATTAACACTGACTTGAACAATAGTTAGATAATGCAATTAGAGAAATAACCACAACTAATGAAGTCAGAAAGTACCTGGGAACAAGGGGGGAAAAAAAGCAGGAAAAAACCCTACAACAAGCATTCTTATACTAAAAGTAGTATGTTTTAGCAGCAAAAATATTAGTACAAGCCATGACACCAGAGGGAAGAAGAGAAGGTGGTAGAACATCAAGGACAGAAAGATACTGAAGGGTCCAAGAAAGACACATAAAAGCTATTCTGACAAAGGAACACCAAGTGTTAACAACACAAGGCACCAGAACTCAAAAAAACCCCAACCAACCAAACAAAAAGAAGTAGAGTACTATGGATAAAAGAACTGATTTAAGTCAAATTTTGGAAAAAGAGCATAAAACAAAATCTGCTAAGGGACAGAGAATGAAATTCCAAATATTGTTTGAGGAGGGATCATTCCTCAGAACTATGGTACTATGAGAGCTTCTATCTATGATGTTCAACCAGAGAACAAATATTGCCTAGGATGGCACTCCAATTTATTCCCAGAGGTGGAAGCAGACAGATTTCTTTTCCACCAAATAATCTTTGAACTGACAGAGGCAATATTATTTCAGATACCAATTTGGTAACCAATAAGAACATTACAGAAGAGCTGCTCCTAGAAAATAACCCTAGGTCAGGAAAACATAAGCCAATTGACTTTAAACTGAAACAGAAAAAAAAAAAATTAAGGAACATCTTGTTATTAAATTTCTTGATTGCTAAAGGGCAAGTTTAACAAATGAAAAGAGCTGGTAATTGAAGTTAAAGGTATTCTGAGCTCTTCAGCTCCATTATGTCAAATGTGTTACAACTACCAGGAACTGGTAAACTTAAGTTGGGGTGAGGAACTAGAAAAGGCTCCAAACCCAAATGGATGAACCTGCACTCAAAGAAGATTCTTCAGATGGTTCAAAGTCAGGAAGCATTTAACTAACAATGTTCCCCACGCAAACTAGAAATTAAGAACCTAGCATCTCAGCAAAACTGAAGTACCATCTCCTGTTGGATAACAATCTCATTTCTCTACAGTAAACACCATTTCTTTAAAGCAATTGAAAAAATACCCATAGCATATAAAACAAGCAAAGACTGGCAGATTGACCATATGAATATCCACTGCCATTTAACCAATGTGCCACTAGGAAAGAGAAGAAAGGATGCCTTGGCCACACCAGAGCACATCTGCCATCACTCACCCTAACTAGCAAGATTCACAACAGCAAGAGACAATTTTTATGAACAGCACCAATACACAGCAGTGGAAGGATGCAAGGGAGGTTACATAGAAACAGTGGCAGCACTGTTTGCAATGAGCATAATCTAGCACTCAGCCAGTCTCTTACAGTCTGCCGGCCTTGGGTTAGCTATGTACTACACATTTTTACTGTGTAAAAAGTTCTGGTGATGACTCATTTAAACTGCTGTACAAAATTGCAGTCAATCATGTTGAAGGCAGACAAATCCACAATGGAAGTGGCAGGGAAGAGCTGTCAAAATAATGAGAGGAATGGAGAGCCAATGCTGTGGGATGAGCACTGCCTGATTAACTTCATAAAACAAAGGCTAGGAAAAAGCCATAGCTACTCTCTATGAATACATTAGAGATGTAAACAAAGGCAAAAGAAAAGAGCTATTTAAGCTTAAATAACTGTTTAAGACCTCTCTCTATTAAGCTGTTTAACCGCGTGTAGGAAGAGAGGCATAAATGTGTTTACGTCAGAAGGTGTCTACCATTAGCAAGACTTTAAGACAGCCTAACACAAGCTGAGACAAGAAAGAAGAAATTCAGCTTGCATTAAGTTGGAGTGTGACCAGCCTATGAAAGGCATCATTATCATTTCTGCAATAGCAGAATACATTTGTTAATGCATCCTGCCAAAAAAAAAAAAAAAAAAAAAAAAAAGAGACAAGGAAAGGACGTCATGCTCATTTGAGCACCAAGAACAAGCCATAAAGTGAATTAGCATATCCTACAGGTGGGTATCACACATCACACTAACAAAGACAGATTACCTATGGATTGACATCCCTCTATCCCTGCTAACTCCTTCTCCTCCACAAACTCCCTGGCCTCAGCCCCTTTCACACCACCAATCACATCTCTCTCCAATACATAAGCCAATGATTTTCACAAACTTTTGAAACTTTAACATATCTGTTAAACCTGGCTGTAACTGGAAAAGGTGTCGAAACGGCAGAGGAGAATAGAATGCACGGAATGTTAATGGATGACACAGTCACACCAGTTGTGATCTACTCTTGCCTTGCAGGTGTCAAGTTGAAGTGCAACTTGCTCAAGACCATACAGAGTACTTGGCAGAGAGAAATACAGCATTCAGCTGCGAAACAGTCCAGTGTTGTTACTATTAAGGTAATTCTTCTAAAAGCAAAGAAGGATGAAAAAAGCCAAGAAGCTACATAAACACAATTCTGTCACATTAAACAAGCCAGTGATATACTATACTTCAGCAGTACACAGCCTATAGCAAATGGCTGAGAGAAACTGATAAGGCTGGTACATTTTAATCAGCTAGCAAATCTAATGCCCAATAACTTACAGTCACAGAATGGACAAGTGGCCTTTTGAAGGCAACTATTTGAGTCACTATTTACTATTCTTCACAACCCAAGAAAACAGAGCCACACAGAAAAACCAATTACTATCAGAAACATCCTAAGTCTCCTAGGTGGATGAGATCTCGTATGTGAACTGTTCCAAAAAAACAGTACAACTAAGTTACTCTTTCCTCCAGACTCTTACCAGTTTTACTTTAGAGGCCAGGCTCTCTGGTAGTTTTGCTCGTAGCTGATTTGTTTCTTTGAATGTAGCTGGAAATCCACTAAGGAAGGCCAAGTCTTGCATTAATACTAGACCTGGAACTTCTTTGTCTGTAGTCTAAAAACAAGAAAACAGGGTATAAAGACCTTTTTAAACTTACAATAATTCACATTTATCTGTCAATCCTTCATCAGGTGACAGATTTAATAGTGTATATTTTGTCACTGAACCTAACCTTCAAAACTGAAATCAGGTTATTTTAAAAGCTTTCACGTCTTACTACATGTGAGTTATGGAAAGAGAATACAACAGATACACACTTTCTAAAAATGTACAAAAAGTGTAACACATACAAAAGTTAATCAACAGATTTTAAAAGTACATACCAAGTAACCCCTCCATACTATCTGTTTGCTGTTGTCTTTTAACATTCCAGAATGGGCAGCTTCAACTAGAATACATAAAATGCATTGCAAGTGAAAAAACAAAAAGTAACCTCTTTTGTGTATTCTAGTAACTAAGATATACTTCTGCAAATTAAAAAGATTGGATATTTATGGTGTGAAGAGTTGTCTTTATAAGTGATAGATAATTCTTGGTGGTAAAATAAACACCAGTGGTTGGACTCTACATATTAAAACAAAATAAGCAGCCCATACGTGCTCTAAGATCGTACTTATATATACTGAACACATGGATAATTTTGGTTTAAGGTATGCAATCCGATGAGCAAGGGCAGAACTTATTGCACAATATTCAAACTAGAGTTCACAGCAATTAAAAGAGGATTTCTAAAACTAATCTTCCCTCAATCTAAACCTCAGTCTTCTTGATTATCAGTGCAACACAGATACTCAGATATCAAACCTGTTTTGCAATAGTCTTTTAAAGCATGGAACTCTAATCATCCGTAATCAGTTGTCTGGGAGCTAAGCAAACAGTATCATTAATGTCATCATTTAGAGGAACAGACTGAGGGCAAGAGATGCTGAATGACTTGCTAAAGTCAAACAGAAAATTAGTGGCAGAGTCAGTATTGGAGGAAAAAAACCCTTAATTCACAGCAGCTTACTAAAAAGCTTCTTCTAGAAAACTGGCTGGAATCTGACAAATAGGTTCTTACCATCCTTAGGGCTATCAAAAACAATTACTGTCACATTGGTGGAAGGATTTTTTGGTTTTGCTACAAAGAACATATTGTTAGCAGCTTGTAAAGCAGGATGAACGGACAGCAGGTCTTTCAGTGTGACGTTAGTCGGCAGCGCAGGATCCAGGACAAGCATTGGCACTTTGATGCAGTGTGTCAGCAAACACTCCAGTTGCTTCTCACTACAGCAAAATACCAAAGATATATTTAACACTAGCAGAAAATTTAAGACAAAAATCAATGTTAGATGCAGTTAGAGATGTTTTTGTAAAATCTGATCAATTATTTCTAACATCTCCTAGGGCAAGGGGAAATTACTAAGAACATGCTTATTTTGCTGCAGAAGGTAAATATCTGACTGTTACAGTTTAGTTCATTCCCATAACTGTTTTTTCACAAGTTTCCAAGATTTCAAAGTTTGCCCACAGAGGAGAGCTTATAAAGATCTCTATATAGCAGAATGACCAAGCTAAATGAAGAAGAGGACAGACCAGGCTCTGCCGTTTCCTGGCAGCAGAGCCACAAGTGGCTTGGACCCTCCACAGTTACTTGCAGTGCCACGTATACAAATGGCAGGTGAAAGCAACATTGAAAAAATTTTCATGCTTTTGAATTATAAAATTCCAGGTACATATGCATTAAAAATCCACACTTGGAATAGGAACTGACACAGATACACTCTCTGAACTTCAGAAATTGTCACATTTTAAGAAGCTCATTCATATATATCACAATAACATTACTTTTATTCAACACAATATATTATCATGCTGTCAACTTTTCTTGAAGTGACATAGAAGGAAAGCATGCACAGGCTATAGAAAACCAAACCACCCCCGCAGCCAGCATCTGCTTTCAGCTAACAACAAGTAAGATATCATTTATTCCAATTTATGCCCAAAAGCACAAAAACTCACCTCTTCTTTGTTGGTTCTGTTGCATTCTTTCCAAGGATTTCCCTATTACAAAGTTAAAACAACTACATTAAGTAACACCAAGTTGACAGTAAAGAATTTAGTCTAATTTCAGATTGTTAACTGAGTCTGGGACACGTTGTGAAAGCACCGATAACCCAGTTATAGAACTGCCAAGGCTTTGCCATTAGCCTTGTCAAGGTGAGCACGGGCTGACGCACGTGCCCCTCACTGCTCACCCTCATGCAGCATAGCTCAAAAACTCTTGGCTGTGCTGACAGCTGTGGCAGCGGGACTCTTTTTGCTAACAAGACTTTCAGGGGTTATTCTTAGATTACTTAATGAAAGTGATGGTGATATGAAAAACACTAGTAAGAAACCCAGGTGAAGTGGCCTGAAACTAGGCTGACTTGATTGTTTTGCCTAACATACATATTCTGATAAGGTCTATCATGCATTTGCTATGTGCACATAGAAGCTAATGAGGATTAATGTAAGGGTAGTGCAGTGCTGATGCTTAATAATAACCATAGTATCAGAAGGGCACCCTTCTACACACACCAACAGAAAGAGAATCACCATCCATCAAGCTACTCTCTCCCAGTGAAGAATAAAGCACCTAGACCATGACTAGCTCAGTTCAGGCGTATCGCCAAGAAAGTTACAACTTACTAAGTTTTGCTATGCGATACAAAATATACACCCATTAGCAGAGATTTATAGCCTTTGTCTTGTGCAGGTATCTTGATCCCATGAAACAGCTCTTTCTGTAACAGTGCTAACTGATTTCAAAGTACATGAAAAAAGTTATCTACAAGGGAGAGAACCAGGTGCCCCTGCAGATAACGAATGTGGCACGGACAGGAGTCTTACCCATAGGCTTGATATCAACTTTCCAAATCAGCTTTATGAAAAAAAAAAAAAAAAAAAAAACGCAAACCAATGTGTTTTTCCCTTTGTAAAATGGGAATCACAGCATGAGTGATGACAAAGCTAAAACCACTAACATTTGCTATATGAACTGCTAGGAAAAGATGAGTATAAATCTGAAAGCTTTTCAGAGCAGAGACCATGCCTCTGTTTAAGATGTTTAAACTTAATGGATTTAAAGTTCTACTAATACTTTCACTGTTTAAGTAGCAAAACAAACATTCAGAATTTCACTTGTGATCACGCTGTCAGTGGTACCTAAATTGCAAGTAATAACGTGCCAAAAATCTGATCAATCCACTTGTGGATTTCAGATTATTCTGAATAAAACTATTATAACCCTTAAAATACAGACTTGTTCTTCCATTTAGCATATTTTCTGGCCAAAACAGATCACATGACCACAGAGTTGCTTATTAAGAAATAAATCAATGGTTACAAGACACAATCCAAGGTATCTGCTACAGCCTGCATTTGAAGCCTTACATGAGTAATTTTGCAGAACAGTATACCACAATCTATAACACCAAATGCAGCAACACATGTCTTTCCCTCCTTAGTTAGAAGGCCGATTCATACCTTTATAACACGAATAAATTATTTTCTTCTTTCTCAGTTTCAGTGTTTGGGAGACTACAAATCTAAGTTCAAAAAGGAGCCTTTAAGAAACATATGCTTAAGATTTTATTATGCCCATTATAAAAAGAAATACTGGGGATAGGGGGGAAATGAGGAGGAAAAAGGGGATGAAGAGAGATTATACATTTGAGATATAGTTTTATTATTATCATTTACAAACCGAGTTGTAGAAATCAATATAAAATCACATACACAAAGCAGTTTTCTGCATGGCATTTTACAAATTCAAGACAGAACAGCCATAATTACTTAAAATTATTATGCTTTGTATCTAAAACAGTTTTCTGATTAGACAGTACTTCATAGCTAAATGTAGAACCGAAACAAGGTTTTGAGAATAATCAAATGAAAAAGTGAGAAAATGCTCTTTGAATTTTCATGTTGAAAAACACGGGAGAAAAATGAAAAGGGCTAATATTGCATTAGATTGCTGCCGTCAGTTAAGGGAAAAAAATACATAAGATTATTACCTCATTATTTTCTGTTCTTCCTCCATCTGTTCTCTGACCTGTTGCAATTCTTTGATCAGTTCAACATCAGTGCCGTTCACCCAGGTGTATACCACATCAATCGGCATGGGTAAACAAAGCCTACATAATTCAAATGAAAGCTACATGAGCTGTTTAATATTACATTACAAGTGTTTGTGGCATCCTACGATAGCAATTTCTGTCTAACAACAGAAATACTTGGTGTCTGAGCTGCAAACAAGACAAAGCAAAAAGCTTCTCTTTAGCTATATATATCATCTCTTAATTATACACAAGCCTTTGACAAAACAGCACAGACATAAAACCAAAAAGGACATAAAGTGGCTATAACAGTTCAGTAACTAAATGAAGTCTGAACTTTATGCTCTAACTTTCACTGACATTAACTTATAACCCAACTCCTTCAAACCCATAAAATATTTCTCAAATCAGTACCAGAATCCAGGCACATGCTTAATTCACCAACTACATTAGACAGGACAGCATGAAGTATAAAGATTTAAATCATACTTGCTATTATTTAATTGCACAGAGCCAATAAGGTCTCAGCAGGACCAGGTCTCTGTCCTAGGAATGCCTCTTAGATATTAATAACAGGGCATTTCATAAACCGACATAAGTAGGGTGCATGAATTCAGACCCTAGGCAGCAGTCAAATTCAGTCTTGCCACAATTCAATACACTGGGCTGTTTCTGGACAGTTAGAGATTTCCTAGCATACCTAAGGCAGAAGAAAAGGGTTTGGGTACCTTTTTTCTATTTGTTTATGATATCTGCTCTCTGAGGCCCACAGCTTTGTTTCACTGGGTACTCCAGGCTGCGGCCGTAAGTGAAACTCTCAGTCCCAGACAGCAGGAGGATGCCCCAACTATTATTTTCAAAAGTTTCAGTGTCAAGCTATTCAATACCTTCCTAAACTGTAGATGGCCTAGCAAACATTGAGCACTTCTCTAATGCTAAGATCCACAGGGTCATTTAATGAGGTTTCCAAGGGAAGGGGTTCCCTTCCCACCCACTGCATCCTTCAAAAAGCATTCAAAAAGAGACAGAGCTTATAAGTGAGTATCTCCTCCACCTTCCCTTGCAGACATGCAGTCAACTTCCACTCAGCTTCATTTTCTGCTGGCTGAGATTCAATAACAAGCACAAAATTTGGTAAAAGGGCAGCCAGTAGCTGGTCACAGCACAATAAACAGGAACATTTTGTACTCAATTCATCACTGTTCCTAACTGAGCTACGACACTTACAAGGGTAACAGTGGGTCAGTTTGAACACCTAAAAGAAGTGCTGCCTGCCCCAGCAGCACCACACAGAAGTCTCTCACCTCTGACATGCTACACTCTGCAGGAGGCAACTGGCAAACTCTTAAATGGCAAAGTCAATTTAGTGAATACAACTACCCTTCTAATAAGTTATTTCACCTCTTTCTCAGGAGGCGACACTAGCTTCTGGTTCATTAACAGATGTAACTCAAGGCACATTTTCAACTAAAAAGTCCTCCACAGGAGTAGAAATTCAATGGCAGGAGCTCTTCCAGCTTTCCTACATTTGTTGTGATCAGTTAAATTACTGCATTGACAGTCCCTTGTACACTACAGCTAAGACAAGAGCGTTTTAGGTGGAAGCACCTGACTCAAGTCAGCCGACTTCAAAAATGCCCAACCCTCAGTCTTCTGGGCAAAGTGCAGAGTTTACTTACCCAGGCTTCACTGAGGAACATAAAATGTCCAAAAATAAAAAATGCCTCAAGTCCAACTCTTTCTAGGGTATGAGGCAATTTTGACTGTGAAGCCTCTCCCCAGTTTATCATTTGCTAAAGGTGTGTTTCTATGCAATAGCACATATAACTATGTAATTTTCTACACTTAATTTTTAGCATTGAAATGATGTCACATACAGCCACATGCTAATAAAGTCGACAGAGGAAAGGCATTTTTGGTCAGATGCAGGTATGTCAATTCTGACTTGACCCTGGCATGGCAATCTCATTCTTCATTACCAGCGGCAATAGACACTAGTAAAAAAGGCTATTAAAGTAAGTGAACTGTTTGCAGACCCGCTAGTCTAATTGCTTAAAATTTATACAAATACTCGGATAAATTTTCCTAATACATTTTTACAGCATACATGGTTTGAGAAAGTAGCATTATCAAACATAATAATAAAAAAAGAGATATCATACACAAATTAATTTGTTGCTCCCAACTAGGATCAGGAGCACTGTTAAGATTTCACCTTTTTGGTCTTTGCCAAAGTTTTCTGATGGTTTCATGGCTTCTTAAAAAGTACTGAGAGTTTATATTGTGAAAAGCATGTAGTGGCATTTTGCTTTAAAATTAAAAAAGGAGAGCCACTTCCACATTATCCTTCTGAAACACTATTTTTAGTATGCAGAGTCTTTTGCAAGTTGTTCAAGGCCAGATAAGATCAAAAACTTTCTCCCTCAAATTCTGTAACTGCATTTCTCCTTCATGTGTATTTATACATTTCGTCTTCATCACAAATACCAGTCTGGCAAACAGATTAAGCCCAAGACGAGCTGCCTCACCAATTTTCCCAATTGCTACTGTTTTTAACATCAGCAAACACAGACTTTGGAAACTTCCTTGGAGACTCCAAGACAATTAATAAGTAAAGACTTCCTTCAGATACTCCTTTACACTTTCCTCTTTCAAAAACATACCCTTTTTTACTTGCAAACCTAAAAACATCTATAGGATCCTGCTTGAAGACAAAGCCAGAGCCACCAGCTCTCCCAGATGGGACAGAAGACCTGTCACATGCTGCCTCTTCTGTGCACCTGCCAGAAAGCATTTTCCATACCCGTGACGTTTGTTTACATGCGAGAGCCATGCTCACAGCCAAGACTGCAGCTGGAAGACAAAGCCTTATTGTCTCAGCATCCACTGTTGCTGAAGGAGTACAGCAGCCTCTGGATCTCTCCCAAGCTACCATACGGTGATCTCCAACCTTGCCGAGCCTCTTTATGAATGAGCACAAGTCTATTATGCCCTTAAGCTCCCCACTATAAACCTCCCAGCCCTCCTGCCTATTACATCTCTGTAATGAACCACCAACGGCAACTCAGCTGTTCCATTGCTATTCCTGCTCCAGTACCTCTTGGCTCCCTAATTTGTGTGTCTTTTCCTCTCTCCAGCCTCACCCTGCTCAACAATTAATGGCTCCCCAAACACTGATGGCTCTCACTTGCTGTACCATACTGAAATCAGTCTGTACATTTTAAAAGCTGAGGATTGTTCCTTCACATTTTGTTTCCATACATATTTTGGAGTTTTAAATATGATTTGGCCATGTCCTGGAGTAGCAAAATTACACTTCAGCATTTGCCAAAATGCAGAATTTGCTGGTGGACAGTAATAAACCACAGTTCTTGTCCAAGACACTCATGCATGCAACTCCATTATTTAGTTTCCTTCTCCCCTTTTTTATTTTCATATCAAATAACTAAGTCTTCAAAAATGGGTTTGGATGAGGTGGCCTGGTAAAAAGCCCTGGAATTTCTACTCCACTGTCTCAGGCTCTGTAAGAGCCTGGGCAATGTAAGTAGGAAGTTTAGCAGCTGACGTGAGTACCTGGAAAGTGCAACAGCTAGGATGCCAAAGGACATGTGACAGGAGGGAAAATCAAACTAAAGCAATTGCTAAACTTTAAGGCAAAACGAAGTCTTCCAAGGTCTGGCAGAGAACAGGACTCAATAGGTGTAACTAATGATGGTAGCAACATCACTGTCTTTATGTTACTCAGGAAGAAGAGTTTTTGAGTTTATGATTATAAGGAGCTTGCCCACATGCACAAATTTGTCTACATTTTACACTGTGGTTTTCTTTATAAAAGTTTATAACACAACCGTTTGACAAGAACAGAGATGTTTTCCTGCAAAGCTCCTTGAAAATGACACTACTTTAATTCAGTTGAAGGTCCATTAATACTTCCTAAAGGCGAGGCAGCTTGTACTTTCCACTAAGCACTGGATCTGCTTAATTTCCAAACCAACAAGCTTCCTGTTCTCCAATTCTGAGTATTTTTCTCTAACACTAAAATAAGAAGTGATTAAAATCAATGGATAAGCTAGGATCAAAACAGGAAGTCCACAATCCTCAATTTATGTAAAAACCATGTGACACCGTACATGTTGCATTGATACTAGCCTTAAAAACTCCATCAAACCACCACTGATATAGTGCATACTGCAAGATGAGATCCATTACTGCATTCATGAAGTTTGATAATAAAAACAGATTGAACCCCTGACAAGCGGCTTCTAAAAGTTAACAGATGCCTAAAAGCATGTCTCCGCAAAGACGCTTTGTTGGTATGAATTTTTACAGGAAGTTGGTATCTGCACACAAATATCACAACAAACCTCCCTGCCACAAGTGACATAAGAGTATTTAAGGCATATGGGTAAACTGGAATAACTTAAGCACCCAGCATGAAAACCTTAAGCTTTTGCTCAGGCAGCCAATAGTTCCTCCCCAAGCACTGGATATTTTGCTCACAATTCACAGAAATCAACACCAGCTAAGGAGTGCTTTATACAACAAAAGTGAAGTCAGAAAGCACACTGCAGAAATAGGAACTGACTATACCTACATCACAACAGTAAGATTTGCGATTTTGTTTTGGACAAACCCAACCGTTTTATAAAAGCACTGCACCAAATTATCACAAAGTCAAGCATTTTAGTACTGACAGGAACAAACTACCATGCTTTCACTTCAGTACTGCATAAATATGTAAACATTAAGCTAATCATCCATATGAGCTGCATCACTCTGCCTTCATCTGTCATCCTTTGGAAAATGGGGGAGGGGGGGTAAGACGTGAGACTATAAAAGTGTGCAGGATTCAGTGACACCATGCAATGTACTTTTACAGAGTTATGTCGCACCAGCTAAAGCATGACAAACTGATCTGATCATTTCTACTGTCCCGTGATTCAACAAACCACAAGGCAGATTAAGCATCTGCTTTCAGGGCTTTTTTTTTCCAGTCAAGTGTATCAACACTTAAGAGTCAGATGATATCTCTTAGTAGCTTCTTCCACCTACCAATTCACAGTCCACTGACTTCCTGAGCAGACCCCACGACCATTCAGACACGAACGATGAAACCACAAGAAGTCACGTAGCAGTTAACACAACTGAAACAAATGACCCATGACTTGGTTGCCAGCTTGCTGTGAGCAACTTCTCCCATGCACTCAGCTTTAAAAAGCTTCTTCTTACTAGCTTTGTGACTTCTCTACTAAATAATGTCCCTCATGAGATGTCACAGAAAATGTAAGGTAAATGAAAAATAACTTTTCAAAACACTGAAAGTTGTAATTTTAAGTGCATAGGAACAGTACTTGTAGTTTTCTATCTTAGTATGGAAACCATGTCATGTCCTCCCTTTATTATTAACTTTATCACTATTTTGATGCCTCATTAGAGACTGGATGAATTAAATGCAGTTAAAATGTAAACTCTGTTATATGACTAGAGCTTCCAAACGCCAAACATCTTCCAAGCTGGGATATTATGCACAATTTTAAAACCACTAAGTTTAGAGTTTGCTGGAGATTTAGAGCCCATACAATAAGGTCCTACTCAACAGTACATTACTTCATCTAAAATATTTGATTTATATATTTGAAAATTCATTGAACAGTAAGATGTGCAATACTGTCAACTGCAAATAAAGCTCACCGATTCTGAAATGATTTGCCAGCAACGTTGT
Organism: Buteo buteo; assembly: GCF_964188355.1. Taxonomy (NCBI): domain Eukaryota; kingdom Metazoa; phylum Chordata; class Aves; order Accipitriformes; family Accipitridae; genus Buteo; species Buteo buteo. Next base: position 7,212,659 of record NC_134189.1, on the reverse strand, counting down.
CTCTGTATGAATCAAACATAACATGATACTGGTCTCTACTCCACTCCAAGACAACCTGCAAAGAAAAAAAAAACAAAACAAAACAAAATTTGATGTCATGACCTTCTAAAATTAGATACTTAAATTTGTCCTTTTAATATGTTTAATCACAATCAATTTCATTCAAATTAATCTATGCATTAATGCACAACTGACTAGACCTTAATCCAAACTAAGTTATTATACTGAGCCAGCAATCAGAACCAGAACTTAAGACCACACTTGATTTTAACAAACTTTGTTTCTTCTCTGCAAGAAAGGATTTCATGTTTTATAGACACACTTTGTAAGCTACTATTCATCTAGGTTACCTCTCCCTTGTCTCTTAGCCTTTAAAAATTCAGAAATGTTTTCCCAAAACTGAGATCTAAACCAAATATACTTCAATGCAAGCAGGACACACGCACCCCCCCCAGCATAGTTTTGCTGATCTTCCTTTCTATTCTCATACAGGACATATTGAAGCATACACACCTCTGAAATTTGAGCTTTGCAAACAAACAGCCAGGCCAGGGCATATCAAATTATGCAAATTGACCTGGCCACAAACTTAAAACACAGTAGCTCTTTCCCAATACAGGTGACATCTTGCATCGCAGCCAGACTAACCCAACAGCAAAGTATTTCTGCAGGCTGCAGCCTCTCTTCCATCCCCCTGTATTTCTGCTACCTCCCTTTAGCTTGACGCGAGTTCAGTCGACCCTGCAGTGATCCAAGTCATGGAGCTAAACCAAAGAAAGACGAATCTTCAAAAACCAGAACACTTGATCTTCCTCTACTTGGTTGTTGCAGCAGATGAGAAACAGTGGCAGCACACAGCTGAAGGCAGGGTTGTCTTCCCCACCTTCATCCAGCCATCAAGGTTGCTTAGCTAATACGTCAAGCTGCGCCTTACTTAAACGCCCTCTGCCAGCCATCCCCATTCCCAGGCATTTTCATAAATTAGCCATACGGGAAACCAATCACAAGCCAATTCTTACTTTGGAAAGCTGCAACTTTACATTCCATTTCCATTCTTAAATATACATATATATACACAAAAAACAAAGGCACACAGTTATTTTTCCATTACTAACAAAGTATCTGACATCATGGTTCTAAACAGAAAAAAAAAGACTCTTCAACAATAAAAATGCTTAATATGCTTTGATATAGCAAAAAAGCATAATTTGAGATGAAAATAATATAAAATATTTTGGTTCTACTCCAAGATAAACTTGCTGTGATATCTTTTACAATGCAAGTCCAACTTTAAAAACTATAGTGGCATCTTGTGCTGCTTTAGAGATGAAGGCGTAGTAGCTTATTTTACCTGGTTAAGTATGTATTTGTATGTACCGGAGAGGAAAAATAACAATATCAGGAAAGGATAGTACTTACTTTACACTACTCTTCCTAGATTTAAATTTTACTATTGCTCATTTCTTGTATTATGGGAACTATGAAAAATACCATTTCTCTAAGACAGCATTCAAAACCACAACATAAAGACTACCTCCCTCCCTTTTAAGAAGATACACAACTCTGCACTTTCATGCCCACTAAAGCAAGTTAAAGCCTTCTAGAGAGCAGGGAAGCCCCATCATGTGGCTGTGTGACAAGCACACACACACACAATTCCTTCCAAAGCTGCAGACAGTCTCTTTGTAACCAAGATCGCATCTGTACAAGTTCATTCCCCTTACACAAAGGACGCATGATTTCCCAGGTGAGCATAAAATCTCCTCCCTTAGATAGCAAAGTCAGGAAGTGTCTTAAAAACACACTATTACACTTTCTTATGCACAAGTCATTACACCCTTCTGCCAAATACACTAGTTTAATACAGCACACACTGCAAGATAGCCACGCAGAAACATTTGCTACTACTGATAACGGTAAATTGACACACACTGATCTGCTTCTAGAAGAAATACAGAAGTATTTGAGTAAAAATGTCATTTATTATATGAATAATACAGCTCTCCAGAAGCAAAACATTAACCATTTAAGCCTTTGCTTTTTGCCTTTGTGCAACTATAACCAAAAAGGCCCAGGACAGATCTCTTTAGAAACACATCTAGGAAAAAAGTTAAGCTCTTCCCACCTGATACATTTTTTTCCTGTAACTGTTTCCTCCTGTCTCATGATTTGTGTTGCAATAATGCCCGGAGGCAGATTTGCTTCAACTTTACATACTGATATTATAAAACCACTAAGGGAACAACATTAAAAAAAGGGGAGAGAGACTCTCTATTAGGAGATACTGTATCAGAGAGGTGATAACAGTGACTCTGGCATGTTCCAGTTATAAAACATTTTACAAAGCTGAGCAACCTACAGAAGGATGGCCAAGAAGGGTTTACAACCAAACTGTCCTAAAACTTAAAGCTCATCTTACGACTAGGTTAAGTATTGGCTTAGACCTGGCTACCCTATATGTTTTTGCAGACATGTTCCTGAATCACGCTTAATGCACTGTTATTTCATTGAGTTCAATTTTTTTCTTGAAATCAAGCTCATTTTAGCTTGAGGCTGTGAGGACATCATCACCAACCTCAAATTATTTGCCCTAGCCATCCATTTTTACGCCATGATTAATATTGATATTAGCATGGATCTAAGCAAGCAGATGTAATTTTGCCTACTAGGACAAAAAAGCTGTCTCCGAGGGTGGGTGAAAAGCAGAACTGCAAACACTGCTCAGACACCAGGGTCTGATAAGCATTGCCTCATACCACTTTTTATTGCTTGACAGTTCCCCGCAGATTGTTAAAAATGGTTGAGCTGATAATTACTAGAAAGATTTCTTGGTTTTATTTTAGTTGCTGCCTTGCGGACTCTGTACTGAAGAAGTATTTTCCATTTCCAGTACAGTTGTCCGAAGAGGTCTAACAGCATTCGTTCTCACAAGCCTAGTCTCTCCTAAATCTTTAAACTAACCACTGTTTAGCAAAACACACCACTTTAAATCATAAAAGTAAAAAGCAAAATGCATGCAAACATCTCTTACCAAGCCCACTTATCATCACTGTAAAAAAAAAAACAAACAAACAAAAAAAACAACCCCCCAAAAGAACAACATGGAAACAAACCAGTTTTTCTGTATTTCTGCATGGTCATTCCATAAAGGGTGGGGGTTTTCTTGTTGGTTTGGTTTGCTTTTTTAAAAACACTGCTGGTCATTTTTCTTTTTTCTTAACATATAATTTTGAAAATTTACTCCTACATGAATCTGCCAGTTCTTTGCTCACTGTCTAAATAGGATCTAAGTTTTCCAAACAGATCTAAAAGGGCTGGAAGTAGCAAACTAAGATTTGGTACAAAAATAATTCTGAGCAGTGATTTTCACTGATTCTCAGCGAAATCAGCCATAATTTGGACAACTACTGAAGTGTTTTAAAAAAACCTTCAAAGCTCTAAGAAATCCTACAGTTGGGTTTAAGTCCCCATTCTGAAGAAAGGCAAAACTATACTCAAAGTTTCACAGCACCAAGAGGTATACACCAATCCAAGTTGATAATCGTGCAACCAGGTGACTAAGAGTACTACACACAATTAATTAATTAATTCACTGATGGTTTTCAACTGTTTCAGGAACTTGTGAACCCTGCAAGACAGTAGGGACTAAGTACTTTATGCAAACAAGATGCATAGATACACAAAACAAAGTTCTGAGTGTGCTACACTCAAGAGTTTCAGATAATACTCTTTATGGGTCCTCATCTGAAAGAGCCCATCAAAACATAACAGGGAAGAAAAAAAAAGAGGAAGGGGGGGGGGAGAACAATTTAGGAATCAGGAAATTCCAGTCTGTTTGCATTTAACACTGCCACCTTTTTACACTGACAAAAATATTTTCTTTAATTCCCTGAATACTTACTATGTTCTCAAACACTACGCTGAAGCAGGATTGTTTTCCCCCCCCCCCCCCAGATTCTTTCACTGATGACTTCCAAAATAGATAGGGTAATATGAAATGAAGCTTTAAAATATACTATACATCTGTATAAAGTCATATATAGAACAAGTAGAAGTTATATTGCATCATCTACAAAATAGCAGGCAACCTGGGTAATAAGCAGCGAGCAATGTAACACAGACTCTGCTGAGCTGCAGGCAGCTTGCAGAGAGGCTACGTTTAACTCCTTGAACTCCACAGGGGGGAAAGATTCTGTCACTCCCCGTTGCCATTTGAAGGTTACATCCAGCACAGCCTTCGAAAGAGTCAAATAGGACAAAAACACAGCACTAATAAATCACCTGATAAGGGAAGCAGGGGGAAAAAAAATAAATTGCACAAGACAAGAAAACGCCGGCTCCTGGAGCATGCAGGTTTCCCTCAGCTCCCCTCTGCCAGGGCCCGCCAGGACTGTCAGAAACCACGTTAACCCCCCCGGGGGAGCACTGAACGCTGGCGTCGCCCCCGGCGTTTGCGGGAGAGCGGCGTCCCTCCCCGCCGCGCACGTGAGGCGCCAACGAGCGCGGCGGCGGTCTCCTGAGGAGGGGGGGGGGGGGGACCGCCAGGCAGGAGGCGAGCGGCGAAGCCCCGGCAGCTGGGGCAGGCCGACGGCACCCACCGCCCCGAGCAGGCGGCCCGCCTGCCGCTCCTCCGCCGCCACCGTTAATACCCCAGAACGAGAAGGGAGCGCCGCCGTAAAGCCGGTTTACTCCCTGACGCGCTAAACACACACGCACATATAGATATACATAGATATACGACCAGCACGCGCGCTCAAGGTGCTTGCTGAAGGAACCCGCTGCTCACAGGACATGACAACTCCCCGGCTCCCCAAAGGGAAAAAAAAAGCCCCAAACCAAGCTCCGGCTGCCCTGAGGAAGGGAAGGGAAGGGGAAAGGCGGGGGTTGCGGGCAGCCACGCCACGCCAGCGCGGCGCCGTACTGACCTCCCCGAACTGCAGGGCGGAGACGATCATGAGGACGAGGCCCCCGAGGCAGAGGCAGGGCCCATACCTGTGCGACAGGCAGGTATAGGTCTGGCGCTGCAGGAGCTTTAGCAGCATGGCCCGCCGGCGGCCGCCGCTACCGCCGGCCCGGCCCGGCGCGGCGCGGTCCGGCCCGCCTCACCGCGCTGCCGTGCGCCGGGGCGGCAGCGGGCGGGTCCCGCCGCCCCTCAGCGACCGCCCCGCTTCCGGCAGCACTGCGGCGCCACCTGGCGGCGGCGGGCGGGCAGGGCGGGAGGGGGCGGGGCCGGGCTGGATGCCCCGCCCCCTCGCCGGGGTGTGTCTCGCCCCTGTCAGTCAGCTTCCCGCCCCTGTCAGTCTGTCAGCTTCCCGCTCCTGTCAGCTTCCCGCCCCTGACGGCTCTGGAAGCTTCTCCGCAGTTTTCCTCAGCCTTCCCAAAGGTCTCAACACCAGAAGGCAATAAGGGGTTAGGCTACAGGATGTTTTTACTTCTTTGGCTCCTCGCTCATGGCCTTGAGCGCTCGAGGCGCCAGGCTTCGAGGCGTATCAATGGTATGGGCCTGCCAGAGGTGACTGTCCCTGCAGTTTTTCAAGAAATCATACGGATTTAGAAATCCGGATCCAGTACTGTGTTTGCGGCTGGTGCACCACAAAATACCCACCTGCAGTGCTTTGCTGTCGGTGTTGCCCCCGACACAGGAAAAGTGAATCGATGCGCGTGAGAGCACGCACCCAGGAACGAAAAATCACACCGGTTTCGCTTCACTGTCACGATCGTACTTGTGACTCTTCCCTTGTCACCTACTGGCTGTAGAATAAAACTGAAACGTTGTGATGTGTAATGTCCCAGGTGATCTTGAAATTACTGACCCGCGAGACAATTTTTCTGCACGTGCAAACTCCTCTCCAGCTGTGGCCAGCAGAGCTGCACCATCCTGTCATGCTTCCAGATATGCTGCAGAGCAAATTCATTTCCCCAGCTCAAAGGGATCAGGGGGACTCTTGGATATCGTAAAGATACAGTAGAGCTGCATGCTCTGATTTAATTTAAACATTCTATGCATGTTTTGGCACAGAAATGAAGTGCGGGGGTACATTCTCGAAAGAGGAACCACCAGGCGAGAAGAAGATTATCCATGGAGTTCTTCAAGAACAGTTCTTGAGGCAAAAACATGATAACAAGAAACTAGTTAGAGGCCACTAGCTGAGAGCAGACTCTGTAAATCCTTAATCAGCATCAGTCTGGTTTCTGCCATGAAGTTCAGCCATCTACATAGGACACTGCTGGTATCACCACTGTCAAAAGCTTCACCAGGCAGAGGCACTTCTGGTTACCAGAGCAAAATAATGTGGTGTCATAGGCCCTCATGAGGCCGAGGACAGTAGCACTTATCTCTGTAGTCTTTTATCCCTGCATTGAAATGTCATCTTCTAAGTATTTCTTACAACTCACTGCAGTGGCTTTTCTGAGTAACAAACATCACTGTCATGTTCTTATTTTTCCCTGTGTAAAGTAACAATGCCTGACTATTTCCAGAAGTTTGTCCTAGTATGTTTACACAGTTGTGGTGTGAGAGGACTGCACCTTTTGTAAGATGTTGTAAAGGCTGTACTTCTTTAAGAAGTGTCCAAGAGTGCATGGCTCTTCAGCACAGCTCTGCCTATCCACTGAGCCCTAGTCCTATTTACCTTTTTGGTGTCACAGTGTTTTTCCTTTCTTCATGGGCCGTGGGACAGGATGGCAAATTCACTAGGTGCTACCTTCAGAGTCTCAGAGCCCACTACACAGTGCTGTGTTCCACCTCCTTATCATCTGTTATCAGCATGATTGTACTTGTTTGGCTCTTCATGATAACCCAGCCCTCCAGTCTCGGTATGCAGAAGCCTCTAGCTAAGCTTTTATCACCTGCTGTGCACAGCCAGCACTTTCTCCTAACATATGCAGCAGTATTCTTCCTCCACATGTTCACACCAACGTGCCAAAGTACTACCCTGGAGGAATATAATGTTTAAATATTTTCTGGTACTTCCCTCACCTGCACCTCCTGTTCCAAGACTGCTCTATTATTGAGCTACTATTACTGAATGGCAGCATCGCTTACCACTGCCTACAGCACTGGGGCTGCAGTACTAGTGGTGGCCTGGTGTTCGAGTCAGCAGACTGAGGTTTTCATTAAGAAGTTAGGTATAGCATGTATGCAGATTATGAAAAGAAAAACATTAGTTCTGGTCAACAATACAGCATAAATGCAGAAACGTACAAAACTGTGCTGAAGATTTGAAGCTGAGAGACATAACACCAAAGTAAAGCAGAAAATCAGTCCGCCTGAATGGCTTCAATGCCTGGATTAATAATTAGTGCAAAGTGTGGGATGATACATTTATATAGACTAATAAATAATTCCATATAATGCTAACATGATAAAGCCATTAAAATTCACATAATCTTTGTAAGATTTTATAAGGTATCAGCCAAAGTGTCCCAGTAGATAGAGAGATGTAAAAAGCTACTGCACAAATCATGATGGGAATATATCTGTCCTCGCTTGTAGAATACTCATGTTCAAGGAATATATATTCAAACTGAAACAGATGCATGGAAAGGAACAACCAGATCCTGCCTTCTGAGGAGACGCTGAAAGATTTTGGCTTGTTCACATCACAGGCATGAAGATCAGAAGGTTGTTTAAACTAAATGCAATACTGTCACCAGGTTAAAACAAACAAAAACAAACAAACAAACAAACAAACAAAACCAAAAAAAAAGGAGAGAAAAACAGGTTCTGAAATATATTTTAAATAGGAATAGCAGGAATACCTATCAAGCCTTGAGAGACAGCTTAGCCAGCTTGTGACAGGAGGCAGGACTCTATACTCCAGATGTTCCCCTATATTCCCATTTTGCAATGGGTTCATACACTATTGCCATCTTCAGTCCATCAAAGGCTTAATTATTTCATGCAACACAGAAATCATGACAGAAAATGGATGAAAACAAGGCCACCCTCACTTGCTAATTAATTGCAAGCTATAGAGTGTAGGTAGTAGATGCAGGTTCAAATCCCTTTTGAGACAATCTGAATCCAAGTTGCTTGGATCCTTCTACATCTGTCACCAGAAATTCTTTCCAAGCTCAAAACCAGAAATGAGATCAGGGACCTTGAATCACTTTACGGCTGGCTTTGTGAGTGTCTCTCTGAAAGGGGCAGGGCTCAGGCCAAATTCTTCTTTCTTCACATTTTATCTAATGCATTGCTTAGGCAGCTCTCCAGGTGAGTACCTTGCTATTGTATCGAAGAATGGGATACTTAACTTTCTTCATTTTCCCCAGTCACTGTACATGCAGATGAACCCAGATATTCTGCTTGCAACAATAAACTCCACTAGGTGTCAGGATAACTAAAAATTAGATGCTGCCATTATAATCAAACATATACTTAAGGGCCTTGCCAAATCACTATCCATGTAAACCGTTGGGCTCTTGGAATAATATACTTAACTGTACTTGTATTTGTTTTAAATTGAAGACGCACGTAGCAGCACTTAAAGCAAAGGCATGCCTTCTGTGGAATATGAAGTAATCTAAATAAGCAGTCAAATAATTATAAACACACTTTATCTTGATCCTGATTTTCTGCAGGTTGCCTTCACCAACATTTTCTCTCTCTTTGATCTCAGAAAGCTCTCTGAATTTGAGATGTTTTTCTTACTACAGTTAGACCTGCTTTCTAAGAAGGGGTAGAAGCTACTTTCAAAAGGAAAGTAATAAGTACTTCTTTTAAACGGGACTGGAGATCCTGTAATGTTCAAAGGCTTGAGGAAGGCAGGAGTTGCTGCTACTCTTCTTCATCTACCCTGGGAAAACAGCAATTATTCACACTGTTCCTTCCTTAGAAAAGCTGAAGTATTGTGGAATACTCTTTCCAAATCTTTTGCATTCTAATTTACTGGGAAGGTAGTAAGAGCTAAGTATCCAAGGCAATAATGTAATTATCTTTTGTTGAGGCAGAAGACCAGAAACGATCAATCTAGCATCTCAAGCTTCTCTGTTAGCCAAGAATAATATTCACAGCACACTCCATGAATGCTGTGCTAAAGCAAAGAGAATTAACTTCATCATAGGCTTCCCCTGTTCATCACTGTACGGTCTGTTTCACAAACATAAATTAATCTTGTAGCACCTCTGTGAAGCAAGTATTACCAAGCACAAAGGCAAAGACAAAATTCAGCAAGTTTGATGCCTGCTTCCTCTTGGACTGATTTTTCACAGTACAGGAGCTAACTGGTAGTACTCTGAAGGCTCAGCAGTTCACTCTCAGGGACTTTGGTTGCATTTGTGAATGCTCAGAACTTCTGAGCATTCAGAGATGTCTGACGTCAGGCAAGCAAAAGTTAAAGAACATAGAGGTAATGACTTACCTGTGGAAAGTTTGTTTGAAGTGACTTGGCTATCATCATAGAAGAATTTTGCAGCAGAAGCAGGGGCCAGTTTATATTTGCTCATTGTAATTAGGCAGCCATCTTTTCTATTCCTGCCCTATTCACAAAAGATCTTCTAAGAACTTTCGTAAAAAACCTAGAAGTTCTTCTACACATCTGTGAACAGGTTTGCCCCATGCACTGAAGGATGGAGAGGAGAAAAAAAGCAGCCAATTATTTCACCACTCACTCTTGTAATGCACATTCTCGGAAAGATTAAAGTCCTCAAAGGCTCCTACAAAAGCATCTAAATTCCTATCAATTTTAGTGGCAATCTAGACACTTGCCTAAATGCCTGTTCCATAATTACCTTTGTGCATCTGGTCTAAACAGTCTCTTTTCAGTAACATTTATGGAAAAAAAAAGGTAATAAAAGCAGTTTTATTAGCATAAACATAATCCAGAAATCCTCCTAAATTTTCCCTTGGTTGTCAATACCTACCACTGAAATTATGTCTCTGTATCATGCAAAAATTTCATGTGTAAGCATCCAGAGTAGTTTTGTCCTGTTTAGCAGAAGATGAGTAATAGTGTAGCCCTGTTAGTGTGGACTTCAGGGCAGGTTATGTGAGCTCCTGGTAGGAAGCATGTGAGTTGACGGTCCCCAGCGAAAGCTGTGTCACCAGATCTTCGCAACTAACATGATCTGTAGCAGCTGGGTTAAAACTAGCTGAGTTGGAGCATGAAATTTTGGAAGCCGGACACACTTGCTGACCCACCAACAGGGACCTACAGCCCCGCTCTAGAGTTCTGGCTCATTTCTTCCCTGCCAAAGCCCATCAAAAGTTTCTCTGCTACGCTTGCATGGTCATTTACTCTAATAACATACTCTTAAGGACCAGCTCCTCTAAGAATTTATGTATATTCTGTGCACCTAGGAGCCAACAGAGGACTTTGTAGAGGTCTAGGCCCTAAATAGCAGGCAAAACAGGCTGGTGTGCTTGTCAGTATTTTGAAGAGCTGCATTAGCACTTTCTATGGAAAGAAAATGGGAGACAATAGGGTCTTCTAGAACTTCTCTCTCCACCTCTCCACCCCAAAAAACCCTATATCTGAATGTCAATATCTATGCTTCTGAAATTTAAAGCAGCAGCCGTAGGCATACTGGAATGAGTAGCTCAGTGCAGCACAGTGAATTTGGTAGTACCACTATCAAATATAATAATTAAATCACATCAGTCATTCAGAACATAAAAAAGACAGTGACTGAGCAGTATTCTATCCTTCAGAAAAATCATCTCATTTTGACTCACCATTTATAAAGATCTTAGCCTTTGATAAGACTCAATCCCACTGACATTACTTGTAAAATAGAGATTGAATATACATGATCAGTTTCTGAGAGATGATGTTGAACCCTGATGCTATGTCTTATAATGGATTATCTCTAAATCAGTCTGCAGTAATTTTAGCCTCATGAGCACATGCATTCTAATTATATGCAGCTAGTGAGAGTTTTTACTTATTACTGCAGCAAAAGTGGAAATTTGAAAATTGTGCTTGTTACTTCAGTGTGTCACTAGTTTTGAAAATCCTCAGATGTTCAGCTCCTAACCCTCTGGATAGGTATGCAAGGAACATTTATGACTTCTCACTTGAAACTTTTATTGATAGAATACAGAATCCTTTTTTCGCTTCAGACCCCATTTCTCTACTGGCCCCATTTCTCTACAGAGAGAAAACATTTGATTCTCTCTTAAACAGCAATCAGTCATCCTACCCTTTCCACTTCTTTTTATTTGTGCAGATACTAGAAAGGATATTTACAATAAGCTGAAGAGCATGGCTGGTAAATATGAGGTATGACTAAAGAAAAAAGGAAAACAGTTATATCTTAGAAGAAAAAGCAGTGACTGGAGAGCAAACAATTGGAACAATGGCATTTTCAAAATCTCTGAAAGTGAGCATGTAGATAAGGCTGAGGCAGCATGTGCACCTGGCAACAAAATAAAATTTTCAAAGCATAATACTGACCAACATTTTACTTTGAAAGACCCCATTATTTTCTGAGCACTTCAAACTAAAGTAACAAATGCCTGCAAAAAGCCAGAAGAAACCTTTCAAAATTTTGCAGATAGCTGTACAATGTAATCGTGGTTAAATTAGCAGGCAACTTGGCCTGGTCCAGTTCTTCTGCAGAATGTCAATTGCTCTGTCTTCTGTGGAATAAGGGATGAAGAGTACTGAAATGAGTTAAATTACTCAGAGAGTTAGGCTGCAGCATATTTAGAATAGAATAGAATAGGATTTCTTGGAGCAAAGGCTGGTTCTCTGAAATGTTTGATTATTCTAAAGAGTAAAAAGGCATTATTTTGTATTTTAACACTAAAAACACAGGGCCTTTAGTATATTGATGTCATTGTTACATAATAGTGCTGGAAATTATGTTTCTTTTGTTAATCCTACCAAGTTGTAATAGCACAGAGAAGAGACTGTATGGATTTGATGGTTAGAATGGGCAGGGTAGTCTTTTAAATCCACTCAGCAGCACACGTAGCAGAAAACGGAGGTGCCTTTGGTGATGAGCAGCAGTCAAGATTTTGTGGCTGTATCAAATGGCACATACTTTTTACATGACAGTAGTAAGATGGAGACTCAGAACGTTAGGAGAGCGTACAATTTTGGTCAGTTACCTCTCAATTCCCTGATACAGAACACAGTATCTATCAGACAGAAGGATGAAATAGATAAAGGACCTGTTTAGGATAAACAATTTCCTTTTTTCTTGGAAATATACTTTCTATGTCTAAAAATGCTTAAGAGACTACAAAGAGAGTAGAGTGGAAATAATTACTACAAGGTCTTTTTGGAAAGCCCTATTAACTGTTGTTCTTCATGTCTTTTTTTATTTCAGAACATGGTCAGAATTCATCATGAGTGCTTTCTTTTCATGTACCCTACACCTACAGTGAATTACTCTGTTAGGCCCAGAAAAACTAGACTTTGAATTCTTGCTCCATGAGCCTCCAAGGACCAACCTGAATCCCCTAGGGCCCACGCAGGGAGAAGGTCCAAGGGGGTTTTCTCCAGCAGGATGGTGGCAGGTGACCCTATGAGATGGAGCAACCCACTCAGGTGGGCTCTAATGAGCAGTCTCTGGTCCCTGCTGCCTGTAGCACCACTTCCCACTTCCCATTGAACCCTGATAATGGGCTGCAACAATGCACAGCTCAAACCACTGGAAAACCTGATGCCTCTCTGCCACTGCTGTTCATCAGAGTGGAAAAGCTGGTACAGACAAGACCCAGGTATAGCTCACGATCTTTTCTGTGGGAGTCCCAGAGTTGTACCAGCTCTTCCTCAATCCAAAATTCCTCAAACAAATAAGAAGCAGCAGCGATGCTCTGCTCCCACAGGTTATCACAGTGCTTATGGCCAGGGAACAAAGCTGACCCAATTGCTTATGGCTCATGATACTGATTTCACTGCACTTTTACTTAACAAGAACAATCCTTCTGCCTTTATTCCATTTTATTTGAGGTCTTATCAGAGTTGCTATGCAGCACAAATCTTTGATACATAAGAACTATGAAGGACATTGGCAAAGGCCAAGAGAGGATGGAAAACACAGTTTGTTAAAACTGAAAAGACAAATTTGGACAAAATATTTAGGTTTTGTAAAATTACATTTTATTAAATAAGTCTGTCTGTTACATTTGTAGCAGCTTGAAACAAGCAGTTCCAACATAAAGAGATTTCATAATATTACCCTGAAGCACATGTAGCTGCTCTCTGTGGCCTTGTTAGACCTTGGTGTCAGCTGTGACCAGACACAAAAGAAGGAAGTTTATGAAGGGAGCAAACAGTAACGCAGCCAGCAATGTGCAAAGCATGGTATAAACAGGAAGAAATAGTTGAATGCCCTGTATTTAGCAATATGCTGCAGTAAAGGCAGACAAACCAACATCTGTAATTGTTCTGGCAAATCTAGCTTAACATACAAAAATAGGATCTGATTTGTCAGCAGTGGGTACTCCCCATTTCCAGGAGGTTTTATGTTGGACATAGCACATCATTAGCTGCTTCTGAGGTTGAGAAAAAGATATTTTTGATAGCCTTTCCGAGGATTGATCAAATTCTCTCAGTTTAGACTCTGATTCCTTTAATCCCTGATTCCTTTAATCCCTTTGCATCCTAATTGGATTCAAGGTCATGAATTTCATTACTTACTTTTCCTCTTCAGCAAGCAACTTAGTGTCAGTTACTGTGTTCCACTAAAAAAACTGCAAATGTACTTCTCTCAGATGACAAGGCCACATAAAAAGCTACCATTTTACCTTAAACGATTGCCTTTTCCCTAAAAATGTGCTCCTCTAAAAATGTAGTGCCAAAATTATTAAAACGCTAGGGCCAAATTCTCCCACTACCTGCTTCAGCATGTTGACTACCTCATTTAGGGTGAGGGAGAACAAAGATGCTGCAGGATGGTTTGTCTGCAGCTAAACAGTCTCTTTCTTGCCTTTTATAGCCCACATCAGTCTGCAGCTCATGCATTCTGGTAACAAAGACTTCTCCCACTAAACCCGTTCTTTTCAAAAACATCACCTGAAAAGAAAGCGAAAATAGAGAGTAGAGGAGTTAAAAATATACATTTTGAGAGCTAATCTTCTCTAGGAATTCTGGAATAAAACTTTTCAGATCTCAGCATTGTCGGAACATATTGATCCAAATCTGTCCCGTACCACAGAAAGCTTCTACACTTTTTTGGAGAGAAAACTACATAATTTCAACCCAGTAGTTACCTCTCTTCATTCTTAAGGGACACATCAATATTTTTGACTTGCCCACTCTTTTTGACAGCTGAGACATCTTCATCTGTATTTTGGTTAGACATTTGGTTAGATATTATAATCTAGCTAACTATAGAGGGAAGAAAAACTGAGCAAATTAAACCATCTTTTCTCTTCAACAGTAACACCTGACAGTTACTTTACAACTAAACCTCATTACTTGCCAGAAATATTAATATAAAGCCATGAATGCCTCACAGCATAAGACTTCACAGATATTGTAAGTTGTTAATATTGCCATTCTGAACTTCATGTCACAAGTGAGAATAGCTTACACATGCTTTTGTTACTGAGAGAAGGTTACAGCCACTTGGCATGTGACCAAAGAGGAAGGGAAGAGATACCAGAAACCAGCTTGAACCCTTCACACAGTCATCTGCAGAAGTTACAGGTAGTGTGTTTGACTCCTCCTGTAAATGTTCTTCTGGCACAACCTGTGGCTGGCAACTGCTTTCTTCTTTCCAGCCAATACCATCTTTACCATGGCAGTCCCCAGCTGCTGCACAGCTGTTGCACCCTCCTTTCCTTATTTCACCATACACTGCTTTTCTCTTTACAAGCAACAAATTCTTCCTCTTCTTTCTCACTTTATGCCCTGGCAAGGACTCTTGCCACCCACAAGGCAGTAGGAGTGCATTCGAGTAATGAGTGCATTTTGGGGGGATCAAAATGCAGTTATGGACAGTACGAGGAGTGGAATGGGAAAGAGATGGTTTAAAAATCAGTATATAACCATTCTCAGATTGGAGGTGCCAAGGCATAATTTATTCTGGGACACAGTATTTTAAAAACTGAAGAGTGCTATGTAGGTAAGAGAACAAAACAATGAGCTTCTTACATGACACTTGGCACAGAAGATCTCTTTATGCACCTTAGAGAATTGAAATTACCTAACTTTCCTCCGAATGTAATGTGATAAATAGTCACATATAATAAATACAAAATCCATGGAAACCAGGTTGTGAATAAAATACAAGAAAAGTGGGGATACAAGTACCACCAGCAAAGCCTATTTTAGGTCTCTTCCATTAGTATTTCCTTTACCTTCATATGTTTTCAAATCACTGACATGGATGTTATTTGCACATCTTGACATATCTATTTTTCTGATTATTCTAATATGATATTGCACTGACAAGCATAAATTTATATCAATGTTTTAAACATAATAGGAAGTGGTCCGATCACTTTGTTAAATCACAGAATCATAGAATCATAGAATGTTTGGGTTGGAAGGGACCTTTAATGATCATCTAGTCCAACCCCCCTGCCACAGGCAGGGATGCCTTCCGCTAGACCAGGCTGCTCAAAGCCCCATCCAACCTGGCCTTGAGCACTTCCAGGGATGGGGCATCCACAGCTTCTCTGGGCAACCTGTTCCAGTGTCTCACCATCCTCATAATGAAGAATTTCTTCCTTATATCTGATCTAGATCTACCCTCTTTCAGTTTAAAACCATTACTCCTTGTCCTGTCACTACAGATCTTGGTGAAAAGTCTCTCTCTGTCTTTCTTATAAGCCCCCTTTGAGTACTGAAAAGATGCAATATGGTCTCCCCGGAGCCTTCTCTTCTCCAGGCTGAACAACCCCAACTCTCTCAGCCTGTCTTCGCAAGAGAGATGCTCCAGCCCTCTGACCATTTCCACGGCCCTCCTCCGGACCCGCTCTAACGGGTCCATGTCTTTCTTGTACAGGGGACTCCAGAGCTGAAGGCACTACTCCGGGTGGGGTCTCACTGGAGCAGAGTAGAGGGGGAGAATCACCTCCCTTGACCTGCTGGTCACGCTTCTTTTTATGCAGCCCAGGATACAGCTGGTTTCCTGGGCTGCAAGCACACATTGCCAGGTCATATCTGATTTTTTATCTACAAAAATCCAGTGAAGCTATATTAAAGTCCATAGTTATTTTATATTTTTATACCACCAGTGTTTTAATATCATTTATCCAAAGCACAATAAATCAAAATACATAGATCTTCTTTGAAATATCACGCTAATGTTCTCAAGTCCAGTAAATAAAATTACTCCCCCCAAGTTTGTGAGTAACCTGTATTTGTTACTCCTTGCAGCTCCTAATGATCTTTTGAAGAACAACATATTAATCCTGCTGACAAAAACAAATTAAAGACCACTGCTCAAATTATATGTTGTTACTGACTGCCTCCTACAATAAAAGTATAAAGAAATGTCACATGAGCTGTAATAAATGTTTACATAGCAATAAAGTGCCTTTGGTAGTGATTGCCAAACAGTAAGTTACCACCTGCTTGAGCCAACGATGTGTCTTTTGCTCCAAATTATGTCCAGGCACTGCAAAAAGTCATGTGAAGAATTTAAATACTCAACTCTCACTTAAGAGTGAGTTATTTACTACTTACAAAACTATAGTTGGTATAATGAGATTTTGCAGAATGGTGCATGAAATGTTTTTCCAACAATGTGACTTAAATGTTGATCAGTAAAATAAAGTAAATCCTGTCCTCTTTCTACAAGGAATCAAACTAGAATACTACATTACTGACACACAAAAATGTCAAATTCTACTTCTATAAATACAGTGAACATCAGTAAGTTTCTGCAGTCCATTTATTTACCAAAGAGTGCCTGCATAGTTTTTATTTTAATTTTCTGTTTCAAGGGAAAAAACAAAGACACCTGATATTGAGGGGTAATTAAACAAAAGTTTTAAATCAGCATATATTAAGGCAACTCAAATATTAATTTTGTTCCATTATTTTTGTATCTCTAACTTAAAAAGAAATAAATCCTTTCTTTCAGCCAGAAATTTCTGCCACTTAAAATTACTAGAAGACAGATTACCTATGGGAAGATTAAGCATGAATTTGTGGTTTGTTTTGGGTTTTTTTCAAACCTTTGCTTTCCCTATACCTAAGATACCTCTTTTTCAGAGTAGAACAGAAGTATTAGCCAATATGAAAAGGGATGGGCTTTATTTTTAAAAAATGCTCGAGTGTAAACCTGAAGTTTCAGTGAATTATTAGGTTCAAATTATACATTAAGAACGTGAGCAACATGCTACTGCCAAAAGGCATAGGGTGTAGAGTACATCCAGTCTTAGTGGTACAATAATTTGTGTCATTACTTTTCTGTGCTTACACCACAGTGCACTGTCCCAAGTCCTTTTATTAACTTTCTGTCTCGCTTCCTAATATTTTCAAAGGCATGCAAAGTACTCACCTTCTAACTTACTACGCTTCCACCCCAGGGAATGTGTACTGAAGGTAGCAAGACAAGACTCACAGTAAATTTTCAAGGAGACAAAAGGAGAGAGGCGGAGTATGCACGTATTCGTCTTTGTTTCAGAATGGTGACCGTGCATTTTCGATGTTAGTTTGGAAGGCAGACAAATATGAACAGTCAAAGGAAACAAAACCAACCTTGACAGATTGTCCAAGGCTTCAGGTTAAAGCAAAGCAAAACTGCGTAACACTGTGTGATTTTGAATTAAACTATCGATTCCCTTGGAGCGCGTGTAAAAGTGAATCCCCCAGAAGGTTTGCAAATCAAGGCTACGTTATCCGCTTGAAATGGAAGTCAGAGGCAGATGAGTTTTGTACCACGCAGGACTGACTGACCCCCGTGAGACCTTCCAACCCCAGCGCCCATGCCGCGTCCCCACGAGGAGCGGCCGTGTCCCACCGAACCGGCCTCGACGCCCCGCCGCGATCTCCGCGGGCCGGCCTCGCAGCCGGCACAACCCGCGAAGCCCACAGCGATACACGCAAACACCGGACTCCATCTTTAGCCCTTTTCCTTCGAAAGACTAACTGCGAGCTCGCAGACCCTGCCGAGCGCTCCCCCGGCAGCACAGCCCTCCTCCCTGCCCCGACCAGGCCGTGTGCGGCCCGGAGAGCCGGCAGCGACCGACCTCGCCCCCCATCCCGGGACCGGGGCTGCGGGGAGACTTTCTGCCGTCCGTCAGAACCTCGCCGAAGCCCCGAACGGGACCACCTCGGCCGGCCCCCTGGCTCCCCACCGCCCGGGGCCGTTAGCCGTCGGCGGCCGTTAGCCGAGGCGGGCGGGGCGGGCCGGGCCGGGCCGGGAGCGAGCGCTGCCCCCCGCGGCGGGGAGGCGTGGGTGGGGGGAACCGCTGAGGAGAAACGAAAGCGAAGGGAAGGCTGCGGGCGGCGGGGGGGGATCCCCGGGGCTGTCGGAGGTTGGCAGCGCCGCTGCCTGGCGGGGCGCAGACACCGGCCGCGGGGTGGGGGTGTGTGCGCGTCCCGCAAGTCTTCAGTCACGGTCCGCGACATCAGGTCGCCGCCACGGAGCCCGGCCGGGCACTCCCGCCCCAACCGCTGATGCCCCTGGCAGGGCAGCCGCCGGCGATGCTGTGCTACATGCCCGGCGTGGCTTTCGTCCCCGCTTTGCTCGTCAGCTGGTCCTCGGCCGCCTTCATCATCTCCTATGCGATCGCCGTGCTGGCGGGGCACGTCGAGCCCCTCGTCCCCTACATCAGGTGAGGCGGGAAGCGGCGGGAAGCGGCTGAGGTGCCGGCGGGGCGCGCGGCGGGGGTGACGCCCGGGCTGTGAGGCGGCGGCTTAGCCCGGCGGTTCTGAGGGGCTCCCTCGCCGCCGGCTCCGCGGCTCCTTTCCCCCCGCGGCTGGGGCCGGGTGTGGGGTTCACCGGAGGAGGAGAGGCGACGGGTGAGAGGGCCCCCCCCCCCCCCGCCGTGAGGGGAGGCAGAGCAGGGACCCGCTGGGCGCTCCTGTCACCCATCACACCTCTAGCACCCAGGCCTCTCTGAGAAGCCGCAGGACCCAAACGCTGACAGACGTGGTAGAAAGGATCCGAAACAGTTTTCTGCTGGAGCCGAAGTGTGCCGCAGGCCCGATGCTAGCAAAACTTAGGGAGTAAGGAGGGGAAATGTAGTTTTGTTTGTATAACTCCAGAACTGGCCCAAAGCGCACCAGACGGTAACAGGACTCGAAGCCCTACAATAGCTTTTGTAGGACACACACCCCTACAAACACATATTTTTAAAATTTCAGCGTAGGAACAAGTGCAAAAGGCTCCCCAAGAGATGACTAGCATCACTTTTCTACAACCTTAGTCATTTAAGTGCAATTCTGTATAAATCATTGTTTATACATTGCTTATGTGAACATTTAAATCTGAGCTGTGAAATTACTAGTATTTAGCTCTTAATAGATTAAAGGTAAGCCAGAAATCCAAGAGTGGTCTCTGATACATAAAAGATCTAAAAAAGACCTTCAAATACATCTTTAAAGATACATCTAGACCTAATTTCTTGAAGGACTTCATGGACGTGCATAATTTCCGAAGACTGCCAACCCAATTTGTACATACACATAAATTTGATTGAAAATTAAGGTCTGTCATCATAAGCAAGTGAGATGGTGCAAATGACACTGCAACCCACAAGAATGTTGAGCTTCATTCAAATTGAGCCAAAGAAAGTTGGGCTTCATGCTTATGTAAGCAAAACTTTTTAAGATTATCTGCCCAAATCTGGACTCAGCTCTTGTAAAGCCTTGTTCTTGTATAGGCACAAATGCCCTACTGCCTTAACAATTGTGGTTATACTCATGCTCTTCCCTGATTACATACACAGTTTTACTGACACAAAAGCGCTTGTAACCAGTGCTGTTTATCCATTATTAACCAAGAAAAATAAACCATTTGATATAACTGTGTCCACACTCAGTACATGGTTGGTGCTCAGAAGGATTTTGAGGTCCTTTAGGAAGAAATTTGACAAATGTTGTTTCTTATGTTGAAGCCATGTCCTTAAATAAAATATATGAGAGAACAGGATGGGTTTTTTTCTGTATAATTGTGTTTGTAGTCAAGTTTTTGACAGCCCAGATATCACAATTGTAAGCGTCATTCTTTTTAAAAAGACCAAACGTACAAGTCACAGCTGTATAACTCTGATGAATGTATCACAGCTGCCATAGTTATCTCAATCTCACTGAACATCTCACTGAAAAAATCATTCTTATCCTTTAACTAAAGAATCACAAGAAATGTCCACATACCCTAAAAAAACCCAAGACATATGAGGCTGTGTCAGGGATTAAAAAAACCAAAACGAACCCGCTTACATTTCAGGCCCTCTGCATTTGCTAGTAAAGTTTTTTAAAAGACAGATGTCTTTTTTAGTTTACATCCTTTTAACACAACATTTGGACTAAGGATTTACATTGACTGTTGGTGAACAATCTGTAATAATTCTAATGGTGTATGGTCTAAGCATATCGTCTTTGTAGAAGGTGCTCTTGGGAGTAATATGATGATTCCTTCTAAGTACTCAGGCCAATAGTCATACCATAGTTCATATTCTTATTTTGCAGGTCATTGCTTTAACCTAAGAAGCTGAATCATGGGATTAAGAATGTGATCTAGTGAAACTTGGAGTGATAAAAAAGAAAGAGGAAGAATGTTGCAACTTTTCAGTTGTGCAATATCTTAAAATAAGCAATAAAAATTAAATAGAGCTTGTATCAGGAAATTTCAGTTACATGAAGGAGAAAAATATTGACAAATTTTAGTTTAACATTTTTGTAATTCTTATTTATATTCCTCAAGTACCCTGTGTATGCCTTGAGGTAACTTGTAAATTATTTTATTTGTTTACCATGTAACAGCTGTCACAGTGAGAGAAAAACCACATCTAAATTTGTCATTGAAACTGTGCTAATGTCTCATCAAGTAAACCATATAAATACATTTCTGGGTAGGTAAAAATGGATATGATTTTGTGTTTTCTAGCAGCTGAGGCCTAAAAGATGATAAGGTTGTGCCCAAATTAGTTCTTTTGCTCATACTACTCAAAATCCAAACTAATTTGGATGCGCTGCAGTGGCTGTTTGGTGGTTTGAATTCTCAGTGAAAGAGTAAAGAGAATTTTCCTTAAGGTATTTGCTGCCAGTTAGTACCTCTGGATCAATCAGAATTCCTGTAGGCAGAATATAATCTTCCTGCTTTAAAAATTTGGGACTTCAGTTTGGAGATAAATAGTTTATGATGGCTATGAAGAAAATTTGATGATGATGAGTCTTTTGCCCCTAAAATATTTATTCCCTGTCTCCACTACCTTCTCTTTCCACTCTTCTGAAGACTGTTAGACTGTTTGTAGAATTCTACTGCATGAGGTGGTGACACAAATGCTGTCATTTTCATACAGGGTTCCTTGTCTTTTCCATGGTGGTTGTGCTGACCTATGCACCACTGCAAATAAGTGAGCACATGTCTTCGTTTCATATGTGCCATTTGCTTTTTTCTTTTTCATGAAAAGAAAGTAACTGTCACAAATAGTTTTTTTTCTTTTTTCCAAAGCAGCAGACCAGAAGTAAAACAAAAATGTACTTAAGTCTTCACTTAGCTTCAAGGATTTTTTAGTGCTAAATATGGCATTAAAAAGATTATGTCCTTAAAAGTCCATGCAGTACTTTGTAAATACATTGTAGATATGACATAGTACTCTTGGTGTGAAATTGCTTGAAAGCATACATCCAAGATTATTTAGTTTAAAAATCAACAATAGCAAAATTCACCTATAAAGCTTTAGCTTGAGAAAAGCTTTAATTAAAAAATGAATGAAGTTCAGTGCAATTTCAGGTTATTTGGATTGCTCTTATGATGTGAGGTGTTCCAAGAACTTCAAATGGTTTTCTTTGCATGTGCCGATTCCGTTCTCTTCTCACCTAAAGTCCTTCAAAAGCTTTGAAGTCATCACAGTCCTGTACTTAGCATAGAGCAGCTTCTTGTTTGCAAAAGTCCTTCAAGATTGTCACAAGTGGCCAACTTTTTAAATAGAGTCCTTTATTGTATTAATGAAAACACTCCAGAAACATGAGGAAAAGATGTGAAGTTCAAGGTTAAAAAATGGGCTAAATGAAGCATGGATTTAGATGATTTTCAGAAGTGTCAAACAAAAAACCAAGAGTTACTGTACCATTTTCATCAATTCCACTATCAAAGAAAAACAGAGTACAAGATGGAACAAGTCTTCAGAAAGCATTACAACAACAAGATACAGATGAATAGGGATTCTTAATGCCTGAGAAGTTGTAAAAACTTGTCTAAAAGCCTGATCCAAGCTTTTGCTGTCTGAGAATTTGGAACCAGTCAAAAGAAATACAAGATTTTTCTCTATTTTTTGCATCAGATTTTCATAGAAAAGGATTCTCCCTTGACCCTAAGCTTCCTCCTGTTCTTGATAAATCATCTTAGCAACTGACTGCACAAATTCTTCTGTAACAAGAAGGGGTGTGAGAGTAAATACTAATTTCTGAAAGATTAAGTCTTTTGATATGGTCATACTCTTCTGGCTTGAACTTAGCAAAATTGTCAAAAACTTTAAGAATGATTACTTATGTAGAGAGTGCTTTCCCTTTTGGGTGTTAATAGCACAGGCATTCATGCTGAGCACCTGTCATTTTCGCTGCACTCAGTGGTAGGTTCGGAAGTTTAGCACTGAAAACTAATCCAGCCTCACTGTTGGAATGAATAGTATTCATCTTCTTGAATCACATAAAAAAACGCTCTTGCTAGTACCTACTTGTCCCATCATACACCTAAGAGAAAGTTTTGTTCTCAGAGTCTTTGCTGAGTTTCCACTGAACTTTGGCATTAGCTAAAATCCTTACATGTTTACATTTCTGACAGTAGAGTTCCTCGGGTGCCTCTGTTTACATACACAGTTGTGCCTCTTGGTACTGCTGAGTAGCTGAAAACTCAGCTCACACCCAAATTATGTAAAGATTTATGAGCTACATGTTATCCATTGGCTTGACCAACAGAGCCTGATCAAATAGATATCAACTGGTTGTATGTTAGACAAAAAAACCATAGCATAAACAGGTGACAACATCGCAGTATCTTTCTTTTTACAGAGCACCCATCTTGTGTAAAAGAGTCATGCTTGAGGGAACTTGAACCCACATACTCCTAGGAGTATGTCCTTCCTGCGAGGAAAGGGCATTCTCTGGGGTGGGTGTTTGCACATATGTAGGGAAAAGAGGGAAAAGGATTCTATGATGAAGGTATTCCATTTTCAAAGTAACATATATTTTGTATATATGATGTTTTTCATATATATGTATGCATGTATGTATGCGTATAAATTCTGTAGATATTCTCATGCTCCGCCTGTCTGTCCCAGTGAACTTCTAATTAGCCCCTATAAATGTGAATTGCTTCAGCAGAAGTGACTTACAACACCTTGGGCCTAGAGTACTCTTAAGCTATATCTGCAATAGTAAATTAAACAGTGGCTAGGAATGTTCCCGGGCATTGGAATGCAGTTGCTCTCCTGGAGTAAAGTCTTTTCAAACAAATCGGGAAATTAAGCCCAATTGTCTCACATCTTAGGATACTGAATGCCGTTAGATATGTTTTACTCTATCACAGTGTTAATCTAGCAGATAAAAGAAATGTCATTTATGTAATCATCTATGTCATTCATAAGCAAAGTATCACCCTGTCAAATCTCTGCATATTGCATACAGAAAAGGAAGAAATATATTTCAAATAGTATGCTCTAAAAATACGATTTCTTTCTAAAAAGAATGATTCAGTACTACAAATGGAGCTTAAGTGTGCAGCAGATGACATTCCAATTTAGAGGTTTAAATGTCTTACGCGCATAGCAGCAATTCACACAAGTTACAATTCTCTTGGGGTTTCATGTGTACATCTCATTTATGTTTCACAGATCTCAATTAACTTTTAATTTCTTTCTCTTCCTGCTTTAGCGACACCGGAACTAAACCTCCGGAGAGTGGTATCTTTGGTTTTATGATTAATATTTCAGCACTTTTAGGTATGTATAAGATACTTGGCTTGAACACAGAGAAGAAATGAAAACTAGCAAAAGCTGTCTGCTTACATTGCAGTCCATACAAGACTATCATACAAGACATTCTACAGAAAAAGTACTCCACAGTCAATGGTAGTATCAGGTAGATGGAAGTAATACTTAGAGGGCCAGGTCCTTAGGGTCAGGAAGTGCAGGCTTAGAGACACTTCTGTCTCTTAAGAGCACCTCATGAGTGCAAAGTAGTCAATGCAGCTGGAAATAAAAAGTGGAAGAAAGATGGCATAATTACTTTGCAAAAACTGTGTCCTTGATGTAGGGAGACATTAGGGCCTAGGATGCTGCAGCAGAGGGAAGAACAGTGTTGAAGCAACACCTGGTTTCCTCTGCAAGATACCTACTCCTCTACTAAATGTCTACTGGCCTCAAATCAGGAGGTTTGGCATTTTCTATTCACTTCTAGGGGATGGAGGATCAAGAGCTGTGTACCTCTGTATACATGTAGTCCATGATGGCCTTCATGCAAAGTAAAAAATCACAAATTTTACCTTTTTTAACAGCCTCATTCAGTCACACTATCTTATTGTGTTTCATGTAACCTCACAGTGCCTGGACAAAGTTAGCTGATTTATTTTTCCAGCTGTAGATAGATTGAAACTATGTTCTGTGTTACTGAACTGTGGAATCCAGTCTATAGCTTACTATATCCTGATGAACCACAAACTTCTAATTCAGTAGAGGTGTTTGTCAGGAGTGAACTGCATATTGGGGTCACATAGGCTGGAACAAAATCTGTAGTGGTTTGGGGATGCTGTTGTACTAAAGAGCAGCCAGAATTGGCCCAAAAGCTTTGAAAATATTTTCTGGATACACAGCTAATTATATTTTCATCTGTTTACACTCTGCAAAAATGTATTAATTCTTCAGGGCATCCATTATAAGGAGATGTAGTTCTGTTACAAGACTGCATATCAGAGCAGAATAAATTCTCCCACTTCCAGCTTACGGTTCATCTCCCTGTAACATCTATTCCTAATGTGGAATACCGATGCTTTTGTGCCTAAAACACACAGATGAATGGGATTTAAATTAGTATTTTTCTTGAAGTGGTGTGCGGTTATTTCTAGAAAGCATTAATGTGCGATGTTAAGACTAAGATCATGTTAAGACAGTTCTATCTGAAAGTAATACATCTGAAATTCACTGCCTTTCTTCTTCATCTCAGTAAACTTAAAGGCAGTATTATGTATTGTATTATGCTTATAATTTTATTCTGTATGCTAATGTGTTACAGGGCAAGGTGTTAAAATGTAAGCAATACATGAACATTGAACAAAATATGTATTTTTTGTTTTTCAGGTGTAATTACAATGTACATCAGGTATTTATTAATAGAGAAGCAAAATGAGTCATCGCACTTCGTTAGGTCTTCGTGCAACATGTTTTCATTATGTATTGGATGGATGGGCTGTATTGGAATGGGCATAGTTGCAACTTTTCAGGTATGACTAAATTTTGTATCATAAATGAAACTGAAGTTGTTTTACAAGGTAAAGAACCAAATAGATAAGAATGGTTACATTATCCCAGTGTGGATATTTGGCAAATGGAGTAAGAATGTCTTTCTTGCTCCTGCCTTTTTTCAGTAGCTTTACAAACACGGATTTGCTTTCTCCCTATATACTAGATTTTTTGCTTGTAAAATTCACATTCATATGCACTACCTGTTTGTTTCTCAACATTTTTTTTTCCCCAGCAGGTGAGCTAACACCATACCTGAGTACTGCAGTAGAGCTGATTGCCAGTATTGGGCATCAGTTCATTTTCTCTTTCCCCAGAGTAAAATACCTGGTTTGTTAAAAAAGCTTTGGTATGAAATTATACTGGAAATATTTAAGGTTTGCTTTTATTTACTCAAATCTAGCACCACTTGTGAGTCTTTTAACTAGCATAATTAGTTGTAAGGAAATTTTTTTCACCCTTTTTGCTTCAAGGTAACATATGGTAAGTAGCGTGGGGTTTTAATGATACTGGTCTCTGCACACTTAAGTGAGGAACAGGGTGGGAGAAAACACTAGGAGAGTATCCTCTAAAAGCAAAAGAGTTTCTGAGAAAATAAGTAATGGTCATGAATAAGGTGTTTGTTCTTTGTTTTAAATAAAACAATGCTTGAAATACAGAAATGAAAGACAGTGAAGGACTAGCTTTAAGAAAATAATTGGATATGGAAGGAAAAATCCCGTAGCCCTTAATGAATAAGGCAAAGTGAAATCCTAAGTGTTAGCAGGTATATTTTTGCCTGTTAAATGTTACACATGATTAAAGAGAGATCTTCCTGGCTTTGACTAGGAAGCTTAGGAGGCTTACCTTAGCAGATGTAGCAACATTTCCCAGGTTCTGTAGGGGTTGAGTGTGATGGGCTTTTTAGGGAAGCTGTGGCAGTTCCATAGGAGCAATCATGAGAGCCATGTTAGAAAAGCTGTGTATATTGTGTATGGGGCTAAGCACAAAAGCCAACAGTTAGGCTTGCTTAATGCTTTCCATACCAAATTCTGTTATTCCTATATGGAAGGCAAAAAGTGGGACAGAGGAGAAGAAAATGCAAGGATAGGTGAGATGGCACTTAAATACCTGTGTGAGGAACATGCTTTAAAATCTGACGAAACTTAATGTGTCACAGAGATAGAAGGGAATAAGTAGAAAGAAAAGCATGGAGAAAAAGAATTTAAAAGAGCATGTGAACATAGTCACCACTACAAGACAAAGAAAACAGTGGCCTCCAGGCAGGAAGGATGTTAAAATATGTAATGAAAGGATATAGATGTGTTTTCATGAATCACTAAAATAGAACTGTATAGGTCAGATCACAGCACATGTTTTGCTATGCTCTGGTGACAGAAAGGAGCTTTAAAGCTAACTTATGTGTCTGATATTGGAGTCCAAGGTGGTGTAACTTTGTATTTGTAATTTTTTGAAACATTTAGAATACAATAATTTCTCTGGAATCTTCATCTGTTTTGTTACTGGATATTCTACTTGTTTGTGTTTTAAAGGAGAGAATCTGCCATAGGTAGGGTATTAAACAAATATAAGCCATATGTAGTGATACTGGAATTTTAAACACACTTTCACCTGTTGCGAAACTTGAATAAAACTGGCTGATGATGTGGGGAAGAGTAAGAGGGCTGAAAATTCAAGAGATTGACAGTGTAAGACCGTCATATCAAGAGCTTATTTTAGGTAACACTTTTTTTATTTTTAAATATATAACTAATTTTCTGCTGACTTATTTCCTGGAGCATTGTGGCTGGCCACTGGCGGGTGGGGGACGGAGCTATAGCAGTCGCTATTTAGAACAGCTCCCGTGAAACTTTACTGTTAGAGTATGGTCACACAAACGCAGGTTAGACTTTCAATGCAAAAGGATGAAAATATTTGGCAGGGTAAAGGGAAAAAAGGAGGTATAAGAACCTCTTAAGAAAAACATGAGCCAGTTCCTGTTTGTGGAAACGTTAATTGGTTGAACAGCACTAAAATTGATCTATGCTTTTATGTGAACTTGGGAAAGGACTTTGACCTGGTGGCTTTGGACATGGTTAGCTTACCTTTCTGAGCTACTCTTCCTCTATTTTCTTTCATCTTCTCTGTGTAGACTGTTGGGAGAAGGGACTGTTTCCCACTGCTTGTACATGCCCTGCATAATGCGGCTACCATGTTCTCAGGGCTCATTGATTCTTACCACTGTTCAAATTGTAGCAGCTAACCATTGTGCTGATTCTCTTTCCAGGAGCTGTCTGTTCCCAGTGTCCATGACATAGGAGCTTTGGTAGCATTTGGCTCTGGTGTTGTATACATTACACTTCAGTCCATAATCTCTTACAAGTCCTGTCCACAATGGAACACATACTTTGTGTGTCACATAAGGATGGCCATATCTGTAATATCATGCATTGCTTTCATTCCTAGTATCCTTTATGGTGTGTCCCACGGTTTTCCCTTTCTGCCTTCATGATTTTCCTTTTAAGTTAAACTGATATTATTGCTGAAAAAGGATGAAAATGAGGTTACAATCTTTGCTTAGGGGTCTCTAACATTTCTGCTGTAATAATGCATATAGCATGTCGAGACACAATAGCATAAAGGTGAATTTCAGGGTCTTCTAAAAAGCTGTATCTCTTCTTTCAGTGGTATATTTAAATCTAATGCCCCAGAGTTCTTCATAAGATCATATGATAATAAAGCTAGACCAATTTTCCAACCTCCTTCATTTGAAGGAGGGTATAGAGAATGGTCTGCGGAAGGGGGGCACCACTTCTAAAATGAACCTAACACACGGACATATAAAATACAGTTGGCATACACAAGGCTTCCTTCAAGCCTAAGCCATTGCTTTTGATCATGTTGGTTGGCGCTTGGCTTCATTATATGCCTTCCCTAGAGACACACTTAACACACTTACTGGCTTTTCCCACAGCCTGCTGAAGTTAGAGTCAACCCATTGATTTTATTGGTCTTTAGGTGATGTTCCAGTGTTGAAAAGTGGTCGCAGCAGATCATCACATCAGCCAGCCAGCTACAGCCTGCTTTTGGTTTCAGCAGCTGTGAAAGGGCTTTTAAAGAGGGCCCCAGTCCTGAGAGAAAGTTGTACAGATGTATCAAGGCACCTGTTGTGGACCAGTGGAAACCAGCATGGTTCCCCTTCCAACATTGCAGGCCTCTACTCCCACAGTTCTCAATCATGAATGTGATCTAAGTTTTGGAGTGTCTCCCCTTACCCTCTGTACTTCGGAAGAACCCGCAGAAACCTTTATTTATGCAGAAATTGTTTTGATTGCTGCTATCAGTTACCCTTCAATAATGTGTTTCATTTACTTGTCTTCTTAATACTTTGATTTGATATTGTGGTTGTTCAGGATCTCCTGTGTCACACAAGGGGGAGATGGGGTCTTTTTTTGTAAGCAGGCATTTTCACTATTACTCACTAAATTTTATAGTTTCCTTTACACTGTGTTTTTCCCAGTGATTGTGTTTGCTTCACGAATATCCATGACAAAGATTGATTGGACTCCAGGTGAAAAGGTAAAATCTCATTAGGTAGCCAGTTTACCCTGTATCATATTATCTGGGGTATGCTGTTATGTTTATCTAAAAGTGTATAGCACTACAAACGTTTCAGAGACGTTAAACAGTACATTATCATGAACAGAACTGTGAAATCTCATTGATTTGTGCAGTGCTGGTTTCCAGTTATTTCTTCATTAGAAAACCATCTGTGGCTAGGGTAGGAAAACTTGTCATGGATGGGTCAATCTTCAGAGAGTTAGACTTCCATCTTAACCAAGCATTTGAAACTTACCCATAGAACAAATTGTTAAAAAAATTAAAAAAAGATATTCTGGAAGTGAGTTATTCTACTTCCTTTTATAGTCACGTTTCTTGAAAATGAACTTCACACGTAAAACGGAACTGAACCAATTTGATTCTGAAGTTTTGAGGTTTTTTACAACATTGGTTTCCTCAGCTTTTTCACCATTCTTTATTAGTCTTTACTATTGTGATAAACATTGTCTGTCTGAGCTGAAGCATACTAAAGTCAATATCAAGTATTTGAATTTATTTCAGTGTTCTCAGAATGATAACTATGAAAGGTAAGTTTTCTGTTTGGACAAACTTTGCCACACAGAGGTGTTAAAAAAGCAGGTTAAATAATGCAGAGAGTGTATCCTGCTTGAAGAGCTCAATAAAAGCAAACTTGGCAAATGTACTTCAGCCAAACAGTGGCAAGGCAGCTGTGAGATAAATCTTCACAAGTTAGATAATCTTAGTAATATCTACCTCTTGAGGGTTTTTTTTTAGCTTGAGATGCAAGGATGAGAAAATGTTTTTACTGAAACAGATGGCATATTCGTTGATGGCATGTTAAGAAACACCTTACGTTCTGTTTGTGTCATATTACATAGGTTTTCTGTGATGGTCTACTCAAAAACAAAGGTCTTCTCAGGTACTGTCATACAAGGGTAGCCCTCCATTTTAAAACATGGTGAGAATTTACTGTAAGGGATAGTACTGCTGAACTCAGTGGCTCTAAGTAAAAGTTTTGAATATGGGCACTTTGGTATCCTTCACATAAGAACTACATTTTTTTCAGGTGCAAATTATATTCAAGCTGTGTTTTGATCTTGAGCTAATTGTCGTTTTCTTCTACTATTTTTTGTGTTACTGCACAAGACATGTTGCTTAATGGAACATATGCAACCTTGATAAATATACTTACCATTCTGTAAAAACTAAATCTGAATTGATTTTTAGTCAATAGGGTATTGGGATGATGAGTCATAAGTCTTAGAATATTTGTTGAATTTACAGAAGGAAATGTCTATTATTATAGCATTCCACAGTTATTTTGTTTAGCTGTTTTATCTGAAAATTCATTTTATGTCTCATTTCATCAGGATTATACTTACCATGTTTTGAGTGCGATCTGTGAATGGACCGTGGCCTTTGGTTTTATCTTCTTCTTTTTAACATTCATTAGAGATTTTCAGGTTGGTATCTACATATTTTAGCAGTGAGTAAGAAGTGCTATGAATTGTATAACAACCAATGCAATAGAAAATTACCACTCTTTATCTCAGCTAGATAAACCAAAGCTAAACAGAAACAAATTTTATCAGTCACAGAACTGATTTCTGTCTACCTAATGAATATTTTTCCCCTGCATTTTATATAAAAATCAGTTTTATAAATCAGTTTAATAGTTTAATAGGTGTCTGGTCTTGAAAATTATTCAGTAAATTAATATCTTCTACTTATTTACCAATCTTTTTGTAGAAAGAGGCATTCTAAAAGTGACATAATACCAAAATAAATGATGCAACTAAACCTGCATTTCTTTCTACCTGAGGGATTTTATATAATAATCCAATGCATTTCAACCATAGATGTTTCCTTTCTTTTTAAAAGTTACAATTTTGATATATGTTCTCTCACAATGTGAAGAATATCAAATACTTCTTGAAAAGGATTGACATGAAAACCTTCTGGTTTGGGTAGCTGGATCTGGTGATGCTTCAAGCCTGACTTTAAAGAAGAGAATATATTAGATTAGTTAAAAAGAGAACACTTTTATATGAATTGTGAAAGGCAAGCCTTGAACTTACTTTCCCAAGCTTTGCCTCACCAACTCTTGTTGTTTACACAGCATGCTCTAGCTGCA
This sequence comes from Buteo buteo, assembly GCF_964188355.1. Taxonomy (NCBI): domain Eukaryota; kingdom Metazoa; phylum Chordata; class Aves; order Accipitriformes; family Accipitridae; genus Buteo; species Buteo buteo. The sequence continues at coordinate 7,181,430 of NC_134189.1, read as the reverse complement.
GTGTTTCATGGGTTTTTGTTTGGTACAGGGCTGTAAAATGTTGAAAATACCAATGTGTGAGGCTTAACTTTGGCAAAAGAACTTGTAAAAAAAAAAACCAAAACACATTGCTCATGGCAAGTGCCTTGTGGAGATTTGAGGGCAAAACCTCCTGGGTATTAGTGTAGGTGTTAGAAGGATCATGGCCTCCTTACCCTTCTCAGACTTCTGTATGTTTATTTTCACCATAAAGTAGTGGGATATTTGTAAGACTGGAGTAGAGAGCTTAAGGTAAAAAAGACTGAGAACTGTTGTTTTGTACCATATTTACAAAGATTAACTCAGTTGTAATCACTGTAGATGTCATACCCCATATATAAGTCTTTCATATATACCATTGCCTCACACAAGTCCTAGAAAGTCAAAAAACAGATCCAAGCACTTGCATAACTGTAGAACTAACAATCAAGATCACATATATGAGCCAACTGATGCTGTGATAAATTGCTGGAAACCATATCCAGAATTCGTGGAAGTGGGAACGGAGGAAGAATAGTGAGAACCCTCTAAGTCTTCTGGCATAAAACCAAATTTGACATCAGATCATGTAATTAATTTACTTGCATCTTCACTTACATGCTTGCTCAGCTTGCAAGGGGTTAATGCTTATATATAATCTGTACATAACTTTCATAACATATACAGAAATCAATTTTCAGCTAAGGATTCAGAGTTAACATACATTTTGCTAACTGATAGCAAACATTTCTACCCCTGTTTACTTTTGACTGATAGTACTGAATAGACCATGGCTGTAGGGCTTCCCTTATTAAAAAAAAAAGCTGGGTTCTGCAGAGCAAAACGCTTTTTTTAAAAAAGTAGTAGTTCAAAGTTACATAATGCATTATCTCAAAGGCATATAATTGCCTTCTAAAACTGACAAAAATATTGAAGTACCATTCAGAAGTGCATGGATCATTAAATTTACCATTTTGGGGGGAAGGATCTTATTGCCCGTCGATCACTGTCTGATATCTGCATATATGATGGTATCTGTTTTATCAAAAGTGAAACTCTTCCCTTGGAGATACATATTTGCAGACAATGCTGTAGTCCTCAGAGTAGCTAAATTATTTGATAAGTCTGCTTCAGATCACAGGTCCCAAAGTGTTCAACACTGAAATTTTAACTATATGTAAAAATATTGTGAACATAATAAATAAGAGAAAGTGATGGAATTAAACTAAATAGAAATGCAGACATTTTAAATTACAGGCTATAAAATAGCATGAAATCCAATCTTACTGTTTGACAACAACAGAAAGATTTTTTAGATTCTCTTCTCTTTTTGTCGTAACCAGTGCTCACAGAAAGCCAAACTATTAATTCAGAAAAAACAACCACCAGACTCTAAGAAAAATAAGCTTTTTTTTTTTTAATTTCTCACAGTATGTATTTCACTTAAATACATTTTTTTGGTTTATCTCCTTGTACTTTATATCACAGAACTGTAAAATTAATTTATCCTAAGCTGATCTTCTTTTATTTTTCTTTTAGAGAGTTTCTTTAAGGATATCAACAGAAATACGTGAAGAGTCCTGATAGTGGAAAAAATTATATTTTTTATATATATATGAATATTCTAGGTTTTGTTTTACTTACAGAAAATGTTGCAGAGGGACAGGGATTTATAAAGTTGTATAAAGAACCCATGCCATTAACTCTGCAACATCTGTAACAGCATCCTCTAAAATATTTTAAAATTCACAGGAATGTTCTGGCTACCTTTTTGCAGTATTTTGTAATTTTCATACTGTTCAATATATTAAAAATACTGTAATAGAAGCAATCTGTAGAAGTACTTGAAAGTCATTCAAAGAGTTTTGATTTCCTCAACTCCTCCCTTTTGGACATATCCATACTTTTTCATTTGTTATAGTCTGACTAGTAACACTAGTGTTAAACTTGAGACAGTACATATTGCAAATAGTTAGGAAAGTCTGAAGACAATGTAAAACACTAAGGCTGAATTCCGACTCTGTTAAATTGCAAGGACCGTGGAGGAAAGTGTGAGTGGAAGTGGGCATTTTTGTTTCGAGACTTGAAATTTGCAGTTAGTAGATGGCAACACTATGCTACATGTTTCTGATAGTGGATGCTGTATACAAATACAAATCCTAGGAGAAGTTTAAACTGTATTGCTTGAAAAATGTTTTCTAATCATCACTGCAATGTATGTTGTAAAAGTCTACCCCTTCGCCCCCTTTATGCACTGCTAGTCATAGGAAGCTTAAAACTGAAGTGGGAATAGAAAGTAAATTCACATTTATGCACAGTCTACTAAAGAGAAATCGTACTGCAGTTTGGTTAATAGAAAGCAGAAGGTTTCCAGCCTGTGTTTTACCCTACAATGATGGAATGGAGAGCCATCAAAAAGTCATTGGGAGGGAATGGAAAACAAGAAGGGGCACCACTAGTTGTCTGGTGTTCAGTTGTATGTGTATGAGTATTATATACATATAAAACTGAAGAAAAAAGAAATCCTGGAGAGCTTCTGTAGTGAAGACATAGCATATTTGCTGCTGTAAACTTACTTCTTTAATGAAAGACTTGGAAAGGAACTAATTGAGAAGTCAGATGTTACAAGTATCTGGAGGCAAAAGGGTCTTTTGTGTCTCTTAATTCACTACCTCCATTTAGTGTATTAACCACTTGGCTGTCAATCAAGTTCTCTGAAGATTACATTTGCCATGGTCTGTCACAGTTCATGCAGAAATACTGATGATTTTCAGTTGCTGATTTTCCATGAGATAAAACAAATTTCTGTTTTGGGGAGTGATGTTTTAAGACTAGTCATCTGTTGATATTTCCTTCAATGTGTATTTTAAACTGCATTAAATTCAGCTTTTTCACAACTTAAAGAGACCACGTTTTCTTTATAAGTTTTTCCAAATAAAAATAGTAAAAATGTTTTTCACAGGCAGATTTGCTTTCCACAGTATTTAGGTTATCTTGCAGAGGTTTATAGTTACAATCATGTTAAAAACCAAATCTAGTGCTGACTAAATGCAAGACTTATGTCTGCCTGATTAGATATCCTGCAAGGGGCACACATTCCTTCAAGTGAAGATCAGAAATAGTCACAAGAAAATACATACCAACCACAAAAAGTGACATCCTGTTATTTTGAAGGCCGTGTTAAGAAAAGACTGCATTTCTTAGTGCATTGTGCATTGTTCTTTTATTGCTTTTTATTCCTAGCTTTCTTAAAGTATAAGGAGCTCAAAGTTGTTATTTCAAACTGTATCAGATTTCAGCTCATCAATTTACTAAACCCTTTATATGGAAAAAAGAAATTACGTGAACTTGAAGTTCAGCCTTAACTAATATTAGTGTGTTTTTACAGTGAATCCAAGTACACTTAAACAGTAGAAGAATTATTTACATTGTTCTGGTTTAGGCAGGAAATCACCACAACAAATTTCACAAGTTTCAAGGCGAGAGAACACTAAGAAAATATTAAATCATCTTCCCAATACAAGGCTCCTGAAACAAGTTCACACTTATTTAATCTCTTGGTACTCTGTCCTCCTCAAAAGAACCAGAGCCAGCCTGCCAACCTTTGCAGTGCTTACAGTCTCCTAAAGAGAAAAAAAAACAATATTTTTTTTTTCAGAGAAAGTGGCTGAATCAAGATAATCTTGTCTGCTGAAATCAATGTACTGAGGAACTACAAATGAAATCCTTTCCATTTTTCTGAGCTTAATCATGATACATTTTTATATGAGTTACATTCATGACCAAAAGTAGGCACCACCAACAGTTTGCTTTTCATTTAATTTGTTTGTTAGGCCAAAAACATTGACATACATCAATATGCAGGTAGAGACAATGGATTATTACCTTTTCATTCATGCAGTGAACAACTATTGAAAACATTTTGATTATTCTCTGGCTCCAGGCAGCATTTCAGTCAAGATCCTAATTATTTTTTTAGTTGAAATATGAGCTGACAAGTTGCAAGCAATTGAAAAAAAAATTATTCTAGCAAGGTGTACCATTTTAGCTATGGATGACTCTCTTTAAATAATGGTGTTTAATTTTTTACAACCAAGTGATCTCTACAGGTTAGTACACATAATGTCACAGTACACTTTTGTTGCTTTGCAACAGGCTCTTTTTTTTTCTGTATTTTCTCATTTCTTAGCAACAAGAAGTAGCTATTTTTTCTTGGGAGCTATGCTAGAAATATTTTCAACATCTACTCTCTTTGCATGATGTTTTCTATTTGTCAGCCCATGGTGAGTGATTGAGAAACTTCCTTTGCCTAAATTACAGTAAATCACATGACATTTATTGTTATTTTTAGTGATGATGCTAAATCATTTCTCTACCCCTTCCAAAAGTGCAAAGCCTCATTTTTCTAGGTTGTGCAGCTTGATCTACTGATGAAATACTACCACTGTGGTCTCTATCAGATTTCCACAAGACTTAGGGTTTTGGAGGGTCTGCTTGAAAACTTCAGAGTGTTTGGGGATGGTGAGCTGATCCTAGTGGTTTACAATGTCTACTACCAATAGTGTCCCTGGAAGAAAAGAGATGGAAGAGCTGTTCTCCTCCAAGAAAAGGTGAAAGGCAGCATGGTGCTTGGATTTTAAGAAGGGGTAATGTTCATTTCCTTGGAAGATGAGCTAATGTCCCTTTATTTGGGAGAAATTTGACATAACATAAGGAAGTTGCAGTAGGTTTTAATTTATAAGATTTCTGTAGCTTTGACTAAAACTATCACAGCTGGGTCTGTCTTTCACTGCATTTGTGTGTGTGTGTCCCCATATGGAATACATGCGTACACAAACAATATTGGCATGATGAAGCCTGACAGTGGTTAGAGTTCTGCATGTTGCTGTAATACACATAAATGATAATAATTGCTGTATTTTATAAAAGCAGAAGTGATTTTATGAGCTTTGGCTATGTTTTCTAATTGGTACGGTAATGCAGAAAGAGCACTTCTCACATTTTAAAGACAAAATGGGCAACTTCTACATTCGGTATCTGTATTTTTCCCTGTACACAATAGATGGCACTAGTAGACCACATGATCAGGGTTTATTTTCCACGTTCAGTGTACTAGCAAGTACAATAGTTTTGTAGGTAGCTTTAGCTGTTTTTAATAGTCATCTGGAGACCCAGTTAAATGATTTTTTTATTACGCCTTTGTGGAAAACAAGTCAGATCTAAGTTTCCTTGCCATCCCTTCCTGCCTTAATCTAAGTAAATATGTTTTGCTACTGCAACATGTAGTTTCATAGCAACTTCAATATTCAAATTAATTTGTCTCAATCAGAGGAGCCACTTGCTGTAGTTAGCACTGGCACAAGCTGCAATTCAGCTGTCGTTATTAAGCCACTTCCCTTGGGAAGTTTTTCCTACCCTATTCCAAAGAAGGTACATTTTACTCAGTAGCTTCAATAGACTTCTGTCAGTTTGCAATGGAGCATCAGAAGACAATATAGACCTTATTTTCACGAGACAATAATATAAAAAGAACAAGATTTTAACATTTCAAAATTGTAACCATTCTGCAATCAGAAACAGTGACGTGTCAGGTTGCAAAAAAAAATTCAAAGGCAGTTGCTGTATCTATTTAAAGTCCACTTTTGTTTACATATAATGAGTCTGTTTTCAGTTATTTGCGTGCCTAACTGAACACTTGGGTAGCATTTTTTGCATGTCTTCTGTGAAGTGTAGTAATAATCCCAGCCTCTGACCATCCATTATTTTACCTGGAATTATATAAGTTCAGCATTCTCGGTCTCAAATAAGCCGCACTGAGCATAGATATTCCTCTAAATACTCTCATCAAATGTTGCATGGATTTTTAAAAAATAAATATAAAAAGTGCTTTAAGTATGAATACTTTGTTATTGATAGACATCTTTAACACGGTAGAACCTTCTTACTCCACAACATGACTCCTCCCAACACACCCTCATAAAAGTCATTCAAAGTGGAAGGTACATTTCAAAGAAGGTTCGTCCGATGAACATGTAGATTTTCATCATGAGATCTGCAGGAACAGGCTTTCTGTAGCCCTACTTTTATTAGAGAGATTAGCGGCTGATGGATCTCCCTGCAAAGAGGTATCTTTCTGTCCTCTTGCACTGCATCAAATAGTTGAAACACATTGGATGGTTTTCATGGGCTTTTTTCCTATTGGTTTGAATTATTCATGAGCATTTTGCTATGGCAATGGGAAGAAGGAGAGTGGCGGCAGCACAGGTTAACCTCAATGTGGTAAGGTGGTCACAGCAGGCGTCACTCAAGTGTGCAATGATGTCACATCCAGAGGCAGGTCAGTACGAGATCATCATCTGTCTGCAGTACGGGCTTTGTTTTGTGTTTTGCTTGGCAAAGGGAGAAACCACGCAAAAAGTCAATAGCTTAAAGTTAATTTTAAAGGTCTTGTGGAAGACTAGGGAAATTCTAACTGGGAAAAAGGGAAATAACACTGGTAATGAGATATAATATATGCCTTAGCTTTTATCTTTGTGCATAAACACTTTTTTATCTTTGTTCATTTTAACTGGAATCTGGAACTATTTATTTTCTGTTTGTCTATGGGCGATGCAATTATTGAGCAATACTACAATTCAAAGGAATTTTTTTTTGTTCAAGTCAACCAGCTTCCCCCTTAAACATCCAATGTGTAGGTAGCTCAAAAACCTTGACCATGCTCCAATCAAAAGGTCTGAAACAAGGGCTTATGCAGCCAGTCAGATCCCAGCATTTCTAGGCTGGCTCTGATTTTTCTAGTAGTTGTGCTAGATTTAATTCATATAGGTGACCTGGGAAAGTCAAAAACTATTATTTTGGAGTTGCCATAGATATTGTTTTATAAAATTGCTGGTCTTTTCCCCAGGATAGTTTTTTATAGTAAAATAATTTTTGGGCTTTTTTCCTTTAAAAATTTGTAAATAGAATTTTGTACAGATTTGAACTTTCTCTAGAATTACATGTAAAAACTTGTCCTTACTGCTTAGAACTGATTTTGACCATAGCTCTTGGTCTTACGCCAAAAATGTAATGTTCAAAAATTCCTCCTGATGAAATATCATGTTGTTCTTATAGACAGCTGTTTAATATGTGAAGATGCAAATTCAATAGGTGATAAAAAACTTCACTTGAAGGAAAAGTGATCTTACCTTTAATCAACTAAAATCAGATGATAAGCCTTTTACTGGCTTTAATTGTTAGTATTTCTTGCTCTGCCCAGCAAGTGCATATGTTGGTCACAGGGCCTGGGGATGTTTCCTGGGTAGCTTCTGGAGTCAGCAGGATAACCTCAGGGATGTATCTGGAAAATAAGTTATTTCTCTGTAAGCAGTTTGAAGGAGGCATCAAGCTCAAAGACTCTCCTCTGCTTGTTCTGCTTTTGCTCCTTAAACCCAATTTGTTTTCCTATTGAAGAAACAGAAATGGAGTGTTCAAAGGGAAGTGTTTAGACCTGAGGTATCAGAACCAATACCATAAATAGCAAAAGGGTGGAGTTTTGATTAAGCCTCTAATAACATTTAATTCGAAATTCAATGCAATGGCTATTGTGTGTAAAGATCGTGGCATGTGCTAAGATCTGAGAAGTCCCCAGGTAGCTGTAACAGTCTTAGAAGCAACCGAGGAACCAGAAGCCAGGCTTCAGCAAGCACTTGTTTTCTCAGAAGCGTGGAAGCTTTCTGTTGGCATCACTTCATCTCAGTTTTGGGGGCATGGAGATGGCGTCATTTCTTATTTCTCCCTTTGTCCTCTGTCCTTTTGTGCTACCTAATTCTCAATTCACACAAATTGTGTTGGCAAATGGCTCTCCTAGCATGTGAGATTTACCATGTGGTTTCTATGATTCTGTTCCAGAAACCGTCTTTCTTCATCAAAAGTTAACAAATTAGCCTCACTTCCCTCCATTTTGTGGTCTCAGTCTGATGTCTGGGGAATTGAAACGTATGCAGGTAGTAAGTCATGGGTGCTCTCTGACCTGACTGTCGCCCAAAATCAACTCTCAACTGAGATCCTGCCTACAGCTGGCATGGCTGGGTAGCTTAAAAGTGTTTAAACCAAATATTTGGGGTACTTATAGTATTATAGCAGATTTTAAAGGGTGATTGCCAGTGCTGTCAAAGGGTGAAGCTGACATTTTTTCAGTCCCCCTCCTTGCCAAACAGCTTTAAAATTTGAACATTATTATTGTATTAGCGTAGCTTTCTGAATTTAAAACATGCTTACTGTTTAGGGTAGGCAATACAAAATCCCTATTGCTACTTTCCTGGAATTTCAACCAAAAGGAATGGTACAACATTATATAATCAGATTTTTTTAAAAATCAACTTGCAGTTTTACATGGCATCTTGTGTCTGCTCATGGCAGCCAGAACCGAGCGTTGCCATTGAAAACAGAGAGTCATGGCAGTATATTCACTCCAAAAATACCTTCTGGTTGCAAAAATATTTAACAATGTTAGGACTAAAGAGGAGTGAGAGGAAACTAAAGAAAGACAGGGTTGGAAACCGTTCATTGCACTGTCAGATAAAAATTCAACATGGAAAAATGCACAAACACTCAAATAAAAAAAAACAATTTCTGGAGTGAAAAAGCAGTCCTGCAGACCACTGAGTCTTATTGAGTAGGGCTTGAGGGATGAAAGGGGGTTGACTCTCAAACCACCCCGTTAAATTCAGCGAGCAGAAAGTGCTGTGCATCAAGCATTCAGGTCAGGACAGGGGACAGATAAGTCTCTCCCAGATTTCTAGAAAGAATAGAAATACTGCCTTTGCGCATACCTCTGGGTTTTGGAAAAACAGAAATCTCAGAAACCAAAATCCTAGAATATCATGGATGGGTTATTGAAACATCCTATAAATCATGGTAGCAGTTATATGGCATGGCAAAATGGGAATTAGTGATCTCTCAATTTTCTTCAAGGGGAGCTGGAGCTGGGTCACCATCTGAAATACTAAATTATGTAACCTTATGGCAGAATCAGCAGTTCCCCAGTGCTTTTGTCAGTAACTCTCAAGACACGCAGACTCAGAAACGTGTCTGAAGTTTAAAAGCTGAGAGAACAGGTAAGAAAAAGGAGAGTCCCCATGTAAGAAAAGAGAGGAAGGGAAAGGTAGGACTACAGGAGTTTGTGTCAAAGCGTGTGGAAATGAACATGCCACTTGGAGTTGGCCTCAGTGGAAATAAAGAAAAACATAAAGAACTCTTTATATCCTGTAATGAATATACAGTCAATTACACTCAATGACAGCACATTGCATAGAGGGAGCAGGAAGCACTTTTTTCTCCAGTTTCCAGATTCTAAGGATCAATATCTTGGTAGGTTTCTTAGGAGTAAAGTTATATTGTAACTGGAGTCACAGGACCTGGAGAAGAAGTACCTGCTCACAGATTGCAGCGGATTGGTCAGAGCCAGGAGGTTTTCTCCCATCTGCGGATTCTCAGTGTAGAATTTGGGCTAACAGGAGATGGTGCTTGCTTGTAAGGGTCCCCATGTAGCTTCTGATGGAAGACACCAGCTTGTTTGGCAGTCCCCCAGGGAACACAGGAGAATTCTTTGCCAGCAAAGTGACAGAACTAGGAGAGGAGCAGAGCCGCTGAAATGAGCCGCTGAGGAATGAGCTACACAGGAAAGATGTTGGTGGTGATCTGCTCCTGTCTCCAGTGCCGTGTGGGAGACTCTGAACAGGGTGTCACTGTGGGGGCGAGGAGGGTTTGCTTGGTTGTGTTGGGTTCTCCACTCCCGGCAGCAGCTAGGTGATAGCTGAAATACATGTCAAGGGGTCAGTACACAAGAACCCTTCACATCACAAGATGGGAAAACAGAAACCTAAGCTCACACTCATTGCTAAAATTTAATAAAATAAAATAAAATAAAATAAAATAAAATAAATAAAATAGAAAAGAAAAAGAGTGAAATTGGAAATAAAACAGATACAGAACTCCAAACCTCTGGTGAGTCTAATGGACCAGTACTGATCTGGGGAGGAGGAAGGGGAAGAGACCTTTGCTGATGCAACTGAAAGAGCCACAAGGTAAATGACACCCATCAAATAATATGTAATGAAGTCTTAAATTATCTGTTGACAATCGGAAGGAGGATAGAGAGTCCAGCAGAAAAGGGCAGAGATGGCTTTTCTTATATGTGTTTATACTGGGTTGCATTAGGATCAATCAATCAAATGTGCTGTCATACTTCATCCAACCAAACCTATGGAATTAATTTTCATCTCCTAAATACTCTGCACAGGGGGTAGTTCTGTTAGTAGTCTACCGCTAAACCACGGTTTAACATAAAATATTGCTAATGTGAAGTCACTCCTTCGTGTATGTTTGTTGCTGCCCTGATAATTTATTTTTGAGCTATTATGAATTGTCAGTATTGTTTTCTTTGAACAAGGGAATGCATTATTCAGAAAGTGCCAAACAACATCTTTATAATTATCATGAAGTCTCCTATAGAGCGTTTCCTGTTAACTTTTGTAGTGTTTTGAAGAAAATTCTTTTGAAGGCTTTTATAGGCTCTCGTCCAACATATCTGGGGAGTCTGTTTTTCAACATCTAGTTTTACTCTTTAACGTTTATTTATGGCCACTTTAGTGCCTTTAACTTCCTAGGATTTTAAAATATTTTTTTAACCAACTTACTCATCTCAGATTTGCACAAATTTGAACAGAGACCAGCTGATTCACTAGTAATTAAAGTATAATCACAAAACCTGTTCTTAAAACAACTCCATTTACAGCTTGTGTTCTGGTTTCCAATGCTGTGCATGAAGAGGCACACAGAGCTAGTTTTGTTTCGGCCGTGTACAGCTACACCAGAACTGTGCAGGATACAAACATGAAGCTATAGAGGCTGAAATTTACAGTAGACATTGTAAACAGGACACAAATTCCAGTGCAAGTTCCTTTCAGGAAACTTAGCCATTTTTGTCACTTTTTTCCCCCAGTATTTTTTTACTTTGTTTTTAAACCTACTTCTTTTTAAAGGATACCAATTGGTGTCCTCTTTCCCCCACCCACTTAGCTACCACCCTTATCAGAACTGCAATTTAAGATCCTAGAACAAACTGGAATGATTTAGGCTTATGTTATTTTCTGGCTGCTTATAAAGGTCAGAGTAGCTGGCTCCTTGCATCTACATTTACCAATGTAGGAGCAAACATTTTTTTGTAATTAATCTTCTTAAACTTGAAATACAAATCCAATCACGTTCTGAAACGTCCATTCCCTTGAGATCATTTCATGTTTGCGGCTGCTTTTGATTCTCTGTATTGTTCATGGTGATTCTTCTGCTGGCGCAGTGTAAATTAGTTTCCCCCTGCCACTCAACTCTGCGCTTAACGGCCTGCTTTGCATATAGCTCATTATTTCCTAACATCTACTTCTAAACAGGGACAGTGCTGTTTCAAATAAGGCAGAAATGACTAAGCCCATCATACTACTGCCCAGGTAGCCTTAAGACAGCGTGTGTTTCTGCAGATCATATTGCAGCTGACATCTGGCATGCGGCACAGAAAGAGACGATTCTTTGCCTAATGGTTGAAATGTTCTCAATCAGTAAATACTTAAACATCGCTGGAAATTGGCAGAATATGAGGGGTCTCCTGTTAAGTAGGACATCTGCCTGTAGGATATTCCAAAAGAAGGCCCTAGGAAGGAAAATTATGAAGTGAGAAATTGTTTGTGTTAAGGCTAAAGTGTTCAAAAAACAAGTATTGTTATTAAACCTGAATTAGCTCCTCTGATGTTACATCAAACCTTATTAGCCTTCTTTTAGCAAAGAGCTGAGGCTGTTGCTTAACTTTCTGGAACGAGCCATGAATTCCATTGTTTTTCAGAGGCTGTGGTTTGATTCCCAGAACCAAAATGAATCTGATTCTTGAGCTGGCATATACCCTTAAAGCATTCCTAGATCAGGGCTCTGAAAAGAGAGGCTTTGGTTTCAAAACCTCTTCCACATTAATGGGTTCCTTATGGGTGATAATGGTGCAATTATGAGAGATGAAGAACCAGACTGAGCAGTGGGCTACGCAGCAGCAGCCACCCCTTTCCGATTCATTGGAGAGAAGGAGTAGAGACTGGGGGTACTTATATTTGGCCTCAGGAGGAAAAGGAGATCTCCTAACCATGCGACATGGTAGCTGCTGTGTTAAGAAGGCTGTTTACAGGAGGACTCATTCAACACCATCGAAATTCTGCGGAATCTTTCCTCTCTGCTTGGATTTAAATCACATTCGGTTCCTGTCACACTTATCTGCTCAATGGTAACTACCTTGAAGAGGCCTTCAAGAGCCATTTGCAGAAAAAAAACCACCCTGCTTGCTATTTTTGGTTGACAATAACTTATGAAGCAGGTAAACAGCAGTGGTTACCGATACCACTTTTATCTACTGACTAAATACTCAGTGCACACAGGTTACTGGTGGGGCTGGTCTGTATAATTGCTATTTACTGTTTGTCATCACCTGTCCAGTAGTTGAATGCATTAACTAAATTTTGTCCTCAGTTCTACAAATACGTACGTGCTTATAGTTAAGCCTAGGCATGTTTGAATGGCTGGCCATGAATTCTGTGCACTGCTGTGAAACAACAACTAGAAATGAGCTTCTCCTGAAAAGAATTAACTATCTATCTGTCCTATTCAGTGACGTAACATTAAGGGTATCACAGAGATCAGGCTGGATGGCACCACATGCCCTGGGCTATCTACCTTGACACACTGGGTTAATTAGCAGATTACAACTGGCACTCCATTTATCATCATTTTCAATCTTTTAGCCAGAAATGGTGCTTCATGTAAAGCAAGACTGATAAAAACGTATTCATTTGCAAGAGAACCCAGAGCCAAAGCTAACGTAAGTTTTGTGCTCATTTACACGCTGCCAAAAACTACAGGCTTCACAAAAGAGCTTGCTGATACCTTTATGGCAACAGCTTCGAAATGCCCAGCAGCCTTGGCAGACTAAGTTTTTAGCGTTCATAAGGCTGCAGATGTAGAAGTCTTGGACGGCTGTCTTCATCAGTCCAGTTTTTTTGCGTATGTGACCTCATCTTTGACCTGGCTGTTGGAATAGTGTCAAAAAACATAGCTTACCTCATTAGGTAGCAATCAGAACTACCTAAATGTGATCTGGATCATGTATCCAGATTCAACAGTAAGGACTGCTGGATGGAAAGTTTCAAAGGTATCCTTTGCATAACATCCTTTTGAATTACTGATACTCCTCCATCAGCAGGTATTTGTTTTGGTTTTCATGAAGAGGTCTCCAAATGGTTGTTTTCTCCCTTTTTTTTTTTTTTGTATCAGTCCTGTATTTAAAATTATTCTATGCTAGATGGGAGCAGAAGACTAGAGAACAGATAGCCAAAAATCAAGCATTCATCAGATAAGATGGCAAAACCAAACTCCCCAGACTTACGTTGTGATCATATTAGATTAGGAAAATTCTTTTATACACCTGGACCAAAGCTGCTAGATCCTGTCTTCTGGAGCTATTCCGGGCAGCAAGGCTTCAATATTCATGTGGAAGAAGCCCTTGAAGGCTGCTAAGCACATGGGCTTCAAAGCACGTGCCTTCATTTAGGAGGGCATCCCAAAGAGTACAGCTGCATTTCTCTCTCAGCCAGCACATAAACTTTCTTGCAGTCGCAGAACGGAGTACATTTGCTCTGCAGGTTCATGAGGCACAGGGTGTCACCTGTGAAACCAGTAACTCACACCTTTCTTCAGAAAACAGATCTTCCAGTCTTACTGCACAAGGGTGGAAGGAGCAATGAAGAAATTCTCCCTGGCTATGATGTTACATGTAACCTAATACCATTCGGTACCAAACCTTTTGTTCTTGTAGCAATTCACAAAGAAACAAGCAAAGATAGGTGACACAATTTTCTTATGAAAATCTACACCCTTGGTCACCAGAATTCATTTAGACTAGAATAAAAAAGTACTATATTGGTAGTATTATTACTTATTAAAGCCAAGGAAAGTCTTCCCTGGAAATGAGGGATTTGGGGGCAATACTAATGTCTTTATCAATCCACACACCAGGCTACACCTCATGAGATGAAAGAGGAAAGCTGTCTTTACAGGAATTACTCTGAGCTTTTTGAGGAACAAATGGCAACAGCCTGGGCAGGAAAGTTCATTCATTCTGAAAGAATACACCTAAAACTGAGAACTTAAAAAACAAGTATTTATTTCTTTTCTGGAGGCAGGCCAACCAAATGAAGAAAATCAAACTGCAAACTCCATGAACTTTGTATGATGCTGAGATTTGTTTATTTATAACAAAATGGAGAAAAAAGAGGCAGGAGCACCTATCTCATAACATGAACTGTACAGTGTAAAATAAATATAAATCTAGGAAGCAGTCAGGCCCAGGAATCCAAAACAAAGTTTGTTCAAAACGTGAGCAGAGGCACAGCTGTCACAATGCTGACTTAGCATTCTTCAGGTTTCAAAGGAACGTCAAGTCCATTGGTATTTCCATATCCAAGTAAATCGATACCTAGCCGTAGCTGCAGACACTGCTCTCATTCACAGTCCTTCATCAGGGAAACAACCAGAATGGCAGTTGTCCTTGGACACACAAAAAAAACCCCAACACCCAAACCAAACAACACGTGAATAATTGCGCAGTGATATCACATTTCTGCCTTTCATATAGAAGCCAAATTGGAGTTATAAGCTGTCATAATTTCAGTTACTGGTTGGAAAAGTGATTCCCAAGCAGAGTTTGTGGACCACTAGTCATCCACAGCAATCCTCAGAACCACCAATTCTCCGGGCTCCTGGCAGACAAAATCTGAAGGTTGACAATGGTTCATTGCTTTAACTTTTTAAATTATTACTGACTTAGAATAAATTTTCTCTCAATTCTTTTTTAGAAAAACAAGTTCTTTCTGCAGTCATTTTAGGTATTACGCTGAATTTGGTCTACAGCATGTAGTTTAGGAAGTGTAGGTTTTGTCCTTACTATGTAATTGGCTATTGCAAATTGCCTGCAGGAAATTTAGAAATAAGACAAGTTCTTCAAGGGTGACTAATGGTTTACCTGGAGAAAACAGGCTTTATTTTGTACTGTCTACAAAATTTCTTTAAAAAAATATGGGTGAAAGTTTACAGAGTATTTCCAAAATGTTAATATGCTGACAGATGAGTAAATATAAAAGCTGAAATCAAATGAGAATTTGAGTAATTCACTGTATATGACTGGAAAGAGAATTTGCTCTCTGAATACTTGTCTTTTTTGAGTTAGAGGGCAGTGGGGTTATTTTCGGAAGGTTCACCAGCACACGGAGGACAAGTGGTTCTATGGCTGGGCCAGCCGAACAGCGGCAGGAAGGCTGGAACCACGCAACATTTACTTTATCTTAGTTCACCAAAACAAGGTTTCAGCTGTGGTTTTAAAGAAGCAGAAACCACGACCAGCCAGCAGCGGCAGCTGATGAGAACCAGAGAAGAGGGCAGCCCGCTGTGAGACAGCCGGAGGGCTGCGTGGGTTTATCTCCAGTGGGCTCCTCGAAAATGGTGGCCGGGACAGACACCCATGGGCTCCCGGCTGGCGGAAAGGTTTGTGCCATTTGTGAAAGCTGAGCACGAGGGGGGACAAAATCCCAACGAGGGGCCATTGCAGTACACCGTGAAGAAAAAGCTGGTCTCCTTTACTGCTGCCCTCGTCCTAACTTCAGTTCGTCACTAGGATAATCTTGGCGTGCAAGAGAATATTTCTCCTATAACCTCCCATTCTTGTTCCCGCTTGCTCAGTTTTCGGTGTCTTGCTGACAAGGCTTAGCTTGGTTAAGTAGCACGACTCTGCTATAAATCTCAGGTACAGCTCTGTTCGCAGCAAGTTAGACCAAATGGCAGCTAAAACTCTGGCAACTCCCTGCAGCCTGCTTTTGCAGGACTCCTCCAACTTTTCCTGCCTTTGGTGGATCAAAATCAGTGGGAGGCAATTATTATTATTTTTAGCAGAAAGCAGAGTGCAGGAACCATAAACTGGCTGGAAAGGTCCGAAATGTGGAAAATCTGAAATTATACAAAGGCTTGTTTTCAGTCCCCATTTATTATCATAAAGCAGCAAAATCTGATTCTCTTCCTATCACTAAAGCTTTCTCACTGACTGGTTTGCCACACTTCTGTTGGCACCTCTCACACAGGTGTCCTTGATCCAAGGTTTCTATCTGTGATTCAAAGAGTAACGAAGGAATGCAAATATTTCAAATATTGAATTAGTTTGGATTGAATGTCATTTTTGAGCACTTTTGGATGTTTGCCTTTAAAAGAAGCAATAAAGAAGCAAAAAAAGAAAAAAAACCCCACCTTTTAAATTTAGCTTTCTGCACTAAGGTGATTAACTCTCTTCCATCCCAATCCCCCAGTCACCCTGTGTTTTTACTCTAGTATTTGTATTACCACTTTGAGAATAAGTTCCTTATGATTTTGCTTTGTGGAAAACTATGCACCAGCTTTAAAGCTTCTACAGTAAGTTTTTATTTATGAGTCATTTGTACCAAAACCAGACACTTTTGGAACTGAATGCTGCCAAGTCAGGACATCTAAGGAAAACAAAACTGAAAATTTAACATTAAATCTTTTTAAAGTTCCTTACAATGATCTGACAGCAGAAAACCTCCTGCCTCTCGTGATATTTAGAATTTCATATATTGTCATATATTCTCCTAACTGTATGGAAGCAGTCAGAGGTGATAATTTCTGTTTAGGTAGTATGTCTGCGCTTTTGCAACAGTTTTAGCATTATTATACTTGCCACTTTAAAACAGGTGATGCCAAGCAAATTTTTGGAGCCGTCACCCTTTGGCCACACGTACACATGTGCTGACGTGGGACAAAGGTTTTCTCAGCGGGAGCTCATACTTTCTGCTCTACTCATTCCTATTGGGGACCTTAATGAGCATTTATCATGCTGGTCTAAGTTGCTCTCTCTCTTTCTGTCTTGCCATGATGGGTATATGATCAGAGCAAGTGACGTCAAAGCCCCAAAAGTTCATATCTGCCACACACAGTTACATAGTCCTGCTTTTTCCTTGGGTCTTTCTCTCCCATGTGTACAAATCAGCTCCTACGTCGACAAGAAAAGGAATGAACGCAATGAGCAGCAGAACTTTGTCATTCAGAAGTGACTTCTAGCTTGCCATTCAATCTACCCTTTTGCAAGTACAAGTCTTTTTACTGCAAGGATGCTAGGGAAGTTAATAAGCAGATGTTACAGATCTTATATTGATGATGTTAATAAAGACTAGAAAGACTGCTTTTCAAATAGGTAAAATCACGTAACATGATATTTCCTATCTGTATGTTTTAAATATGAGACAAAGTATGGGCTCTCTTGATAATTCAGTTCCTCTTTGGTAGTAAAATGCTTCTGGATTAGGTATGAATTAATCTAAAAAGCTAAGTATGTAGAACAAATAGGAGTCTCTCCACTCCTATTTTTGAATTTAAAACAGGATTGGGATGAAAAAGAAAGCCAAAACCTCTCCCAGTATAACATAAAAAGAACAAAATACATCGTATCTTCATTGAGGCAATCTTAGCAGCTTTACGCAAATATTTCTGACTGACCATAAAGATTTGTAATGTTTCAAAGGGAATGTGACAAAAATCATTAATGTTTCATACAAATAAATTATACCTCCTTCCAAGTACTTTGAAGTCTTTCAAAATCAAAAAACTGGTTATAAAATGTTCTTTCCAGATCTTTCCATTTAATCTTTCAAACATTCACTTTGCCAGCTAAATCAAACTCACTTGCTGAACACAAAATATCTACACAAACAAAGACGAACATTTTTGCATTTGTGGAATTTAAGCTGCTGCCCCCCTAGAGCTCAAATGAATGACGCAGAGTCATCCTGGCTGTCATTTTACTAGATTGCTTGTTTGTTTGTGTGTTTTGTTTTTAGGGAAAAACTAACTTTTAGTATCTCTGTGGTTCCACCTAACCAATTAGAGAAAACCTTCTACCGTATGGGACATACGTCACCACTTCTGTGCTTTATTATTTGCTACTATCTTTTTTTCTCATTAGGAATCCAAGTCACTAACCATGTTCGATGGAAAAATACAAGTTTACCGAAGGCTGCAACTAAGTTTTGACTCTCAGGAAATGCAGTTCTAACTCATTTCCTCAAGTGCCTGCCTATATATTTGGGGATGGCCAAGATACACAATTTATACCATTCAGGCATTCTCCAGACATTCGAAGTGGGATGCAATTTTCTCTAATCCTAGATTTGCCCATTTTTCCACTTTGCCAGCCAAAAAAATGTGTTTAGAGGATGCGTTATAGGTGCCTGTGGCAACTGGGTATGTTTATCAGGGCATCTGTTGTTGCACCTTTTTACTGCTCTGTCAGAAAACTATTTCCTTTTACTGCAATTGGAGTTTTCAGTTTTCTTTCAAGAAACCCCTCCAATATTCAGAGAGCCTTTCGGTGCGTGCTATTAGTGCCAAAAAATAAAGTTTTACCAGACCTCTTCCCAACATCTACTTTATATGCACCACTGCCTATTTTTTATTAGGTGTTATTTGGTATCTTTTCCACACTATCCCTCCTCACACAAGAAGAATGAGTCAACCCTTTTCTCTTAGTCTCTGCAGCTTATACGTATTAAAATTTCAAGCCAAAACTGGACTTTGCAACCGTCATGTGTTTTTTTTCCCATAAGCACGCAAGCTGTAAATTGTCAGTTTTAAAGCTACCTGCACAACAGTACAATCCGAGCCTCCTCCACAAGTGTACTGCCATTTGTGTTTTAATTTTCCAGTTACGCTCTGTATTTCCATAGGGAGCCTCCCGTTTCATAGTCTTTCCTGGACAGTGGTGCAGGGCGTACCATTACTTTCACGGTTTTTGCATGTGGTCCTCTGAAGCCTTCAAGCTGAGGGGAGCTCAACAGAAAACGCTGTGGCAGAAACGGCCAGGGAAATCCCTACTGCGGGCTCTGCGTCCCTCCAGCTCCGGCGTGTTGTGGTGCCGGGCTGGGTGCTACCAGGGGCACCGTCCCCACTCAGGACAAGGGGCAAATGGGGTAGCAAAGGTTTTACTGAAGGCTGTGAAGTTCTGGTGGGGCTGGACCTCACCGGGAGGAGAGAGGTGATCGAGGGGGGCAATCACTGGTCTTGGAGTTCTTTGAGAAAACCCTCAGATCTGATTTTCTGGCTTGACTTCAGACTTTCCTCCACACTACGACCACGCTTGGTGACCACTGGAGTGTGTGACGATCAGGGTGTTTGTCTCTGGACCCGATCCTGAACTGCAAACTCAACCTGACCTCAAACCTGCCTCATCGCTACGGACTTGCCTGGTGATCCGGACTCTCGGTCCAACTCGGATCCCGTCACCGGCCCCTCTCTGCTCACCTTGCCGGGGGCTGCGGGACTGCGGCCGTGCTGGCCCGCTCTGTGCCCTGCTCCTGCCTCGCCACCAGCCGCAGCTCCCGTCTCGCCCTCCCTCAAGGGAAGGGAACCTGCCCCTGCTGCTCCCTGACAAATGCTTCCCCTCTGATCTAAAGGCCAGGACACCGAAGCTTCTCAAAAATACAATTTTTTAAAAATACAGAAAAAAAGCAACTGACTTTTTCTGCCTAACTTTCTCAAGAAGACATTTTGAGTGAAACTTTTCAGAAACAAGTCATCCTCGGAAGGGCACCTGGTCTGGAACATTTCACCCCAATGGTTGAAATGTGGCAGGTCTGAAACTCTGCTCTAAGTGGCTCTGAAATTTTTCTAAATGCTTCCGTGCCATTTTGCAAGAAAGGGATGCAGGGACTGAGGAGAAGAATGGAAAGAGGGGACTGGGCAAGTCAGCAAGGCATCGTGAAGGAGCTAGAGGAAGCAAAAGGAGCAGAAGGTCAGTCTTTCCTCTCCAGGAGCTCCAGTCATTCCTAGGAAAGAAACGTGAGCTGAAAATTGTCTCCAACTGCTGCAACCAGCTCAGATTCGCCATCCTGGAGTAAGAGAGCCGGCAGGAATTTCAAGTGGCATCTTGACCAGTCGCACTCAGAGCTGACATACTTTGGGGAAATACGGACAAACGCTCTGGTTTAGAGAGCTAAATATTATTCCTGCTATCGCCATGGGATTGTTTATGCAAATGAATGTCATGCAGGAAGGGTTTAGAAGGAATGAAAAATATGACAGCCTGTAAGTCAAGACACTAAATTGGGTAGTTGAAGTGAAAGGGACTCTTAAGTCAGACTTAACTTTAGCCTTTTTTTAAGCTCAGTGCCTGATTTAACTATGGGGAAAAGAAGGCCTTTGTTAATGATTTAATCCTTTGCCTTTCACTGAAAAAGCTTGTGCATATAACATGCAAAAATCATAGAGCAACACTGAGAAATACTAGCACTGGTGTTTCTTATCTTTGCAGTTCACAGGTAAGTATGTCATCTTGGCAGTAAAATGGAGGTAACTGTGCTTAAAGCAGCTGTAACTTTCCCCTCCCCACATACCAGAGAACCAAAAACTGGAGACATCCCTCCTGAAAAATTAAACATTTTCAAAAATACTTAATTTTCTGTGTTCTGTTCAGCAAATTTGGGGGTTTGTTTTTTGGGGGGGGGGTTTGCCTTCTTTCTTCCTTTTTTCACATGCAGCACAGACCATTTACAAAAAGAATTACAGGTGGCTTCCTGAGAGTAGTGATCCAGGAGAAGAGGAAAGGGACAGCAGCCTTAGGATGTTTTCTATTTACAAATCCTAACCAGGAGGTTTCTGTTCCCTCTCATGCAACTTTACAAAACTGTCTTGAAAACAACAATCAAGCCACAAAATTATTCAGCTACTAGTTTTCCAACGTTACTATGAAATAATTCAGATATTGCATGCCCCAGTGTTTTGGGGTTTGGGGTTTTTTTTCACTTGTGTTTTGTTAAAGAATGATTTTTGTAAGGCTGACCTAATGTATTTGTGATTTCCCTCTGGGACTCTTGAATGGAAGTGCTAGGGAGGAGAAAAGCTTTTATGTGGCTTTCCCTTCCCCATATCTTCTTTGCTGATCTAGAACCATCTGATCTTGGCTTGTGCCTAAAGGCAAATAGACCAGAACTGTAACTGCGGTGTGATGGTTTCAGTGATTTTACAGAAGAAGGTTTCATCACAATGTTCCCCCTTCTTCCCAAATCTTGAGTAACAAAAAGCCATAAACCAAAGAAAAAAACATTTCAGAACAAGGTGAGTAGAAGCCAGGAAATGGTTTGTGACGGCAGGAATTAGGGGAACTTAGTTGAAATTAGGGATGGCAATGTGTATTGCTATCACTCCATGACTTAATGAACTTCAACAACAAGCCTGAATATTTTTAAAGGCCCTTGGGACAGCAGAAAAGAGAATTTCTGATCTCTGAAAACACTGAAGAAGTTTTACTGGGTTTTTTCCATCAAATTACCAGCTGCTATGGTTAAAAACAAATCCTGCCATCATCTATTTTGTTAATTCTTTGTTTTTTTCAGAAAAAAAGAGTATAACTTGTAGACCAAAACCTTATGTAGGTCACTAAGGTTGCATAAAATACTGTGTAAAAGCTGTCATAAAACCAAACAAAGCAAAATTATTCTGCCGTAAATAACATGTGGTTACCATTTGTTTACAATTCAGTCCAGCTATCAAAACAAGCTAAACATTTTGATAAACGGTTCACAGTCATTTTGTAAAAAGCACAGATTAGGGGAGGTATATCCAACATCTGCTCTTCTAGCTGAACCTCAGCTCCCTCTGCCTGGGCAATACACAAGCTACCAGAGCCCAGGGTCAGGCGACACAGGCTAATGGTCTACGCTGCTCACTGCATTTTGCGCTGATGAGCCGATTCCAGTAAAGCCATCCTAATATTTTAAAAGAGAAGAAAGAAATGCGATTAATTCCCTCTTCGTTTCATTTAATTCTTTATGAAAGAAAGGATTTATAAAGAAGAGTGGGACTGGGGGCTGACAACATATCATTTTCTTAGTACACAAATGACTTAAAATCAGCAATTGTAATTTGTCTGGAGGATAAACACGGAAATATTTTGCACTAAAGAGCTGTTGGAAGTGATGTGCGGAGGGGAAATGTCTGGTTGCCTGTGGAGACTGAAGGGAGGCTTGCTTCAAAGCCAAGTTTCAAATATCATCTGTTTTCACTATAACACTATGTAACAAAACAAGCCCCAGTAAAATTTTCATTTAAGTGGGAGAGAATTTAATTGTTTTGCTTTTTTTCACTGTCATCTCTCCTCTAATTCAGAAAGATGTTTGAAGGAATTTTGTTTGCTTGGGTCTTGGACATAAATAAAGAATGCGCACTGCTCCGGAACAGATGAAGTGTTGCAAATTGGAACTAAAAATGTAAACATGTTGGGAAGCTAGGAGCGTGTATGTGAGAATGTGTATGTGTGGATGCATTTTTTGTGAAGTAAAAGAGTTTATATAACAAAAACTTTCAAAATCTAGGGATAAAGACTCTGTCCATAATAAAGTTAACTATCAACGAATGCTTTTTTCTCCCCAGTTTACTGTGTTTTCATATGTAGGCTAGAGAAAAAGAGATCAAGCAAAACTACTCAGTGAAGACCGGCACTAAAGTGAATCTGCTATGCAACCCTAAAATCAGAAATGCTGTCTATCTTCTAGCTAAGTATCAAGTGCACGTGTTACTGGAGAAAGGACATAAACTGCATCGGTGGACAATCGCTTGCAACTGACAGATATGAAACCTGGAAGGGATGAGCAAAATGACCCCTGGTCTTAAGTTTCTCTCTTGGGGCAGGGTGATACTCTGGGCGGGTGATTTCTGTGTGATAAGGAGTCTCACGCAATAAGGATGCACACTGAAAAATGGCCAAAGTATGGCATTCAAAGTTGCACGGCTACTACCTGGAGTGATTGTGTGACATTAATTGTGGCTATAGCTTGATTGTGTGCTCAGTGTGTGAGTAAAATGCTAGTTAAAGACACCCAAGAGAGCAAACAACTAAAAGCTAACAAAAAAAAATACCATAACCTCTTTTAAAAAAGGAAAAGGGAAGACCTCTCGGGGGAAGGTGAGGGTCATGTCTCCTGAAGTCAGGTTATTGGGGTCAGCAGAGCCCCGTTGTATATAGTCTGGCAAACCCCACTACTGACAGCGCATCCATTACTTACCACACTGCCCTAGCGAAGGCATCTGAGGAAAGAATCCAGTGACAAATACTTGGGCAAGATTGAGCAATTCAGTCCCCAAGAGAGGTGAGATTAGCAACGCACCGTGCGGCAGCCAGCTGAGGCCTGACGATGGGTAGCTGTACTTTGTGCTGCTGATGGATGAGGCTCGTTTTAACGCCTGGAAATCCTGTGGAGGGCAACAGCACGTAATGGAGCAAAGGGATGGATGCCCAGGGGACAGAGGTCCTGGAAAAAACAGCTAGTGCAGCGTGTGCTGATATGTATGACGATATAGACACAATAACTGAAATGGAAAAAAACCATCCAGAACGGGAGAAAGACAAGTTCGGTTATGCAACCCACTCTGTTTATAAGGCAAAAGGAAAGTCTGTACTCCCACCTGATTTTCTGAGGACTGCCTTACACAACACTAGCACAGCGTGGCCCACTTGTGAGCACAATATAAATAATTCCCGAAGAGAACTATCCTATTGTTCCTGTCCTCTCTGCCAAAGCTTCAGTCGCCACAAAAGCATGGCATCTCTCTTCATCCAAGCTGGTCAAATTTTGAAATGTTTTCTGGTAACTGTAGGCTCAGAGCAAAAAGTTCAGGGAAATGAACAGAATTTCATTTCCTAGGGAGCTCGAGCATGTGCCTGAACGGCTTTGATTTCTAAGAGGCAAGCTCTACGTGTACATTTCCTATAGCATAACCTTACGCTCGTAAAAATCTTTCGGAGACGACGGAAACCCTGCTTAGGGAACCTCAGATTCTAGCTGCTGGGCAGACTGGTTGCCACTGGTTATAATCTCACTGGCAATGTATCAGTGTTGTGCTGTTCTGCTGACTGACACATTGCCTGAATAAAGAAAATCCAGGAGACAAGCCTAGGATTGAGTTAAGGCTGTAACTAGAGAGGTCTAAAGACTTGTCTGACTGGTGAGAGGGCCTAACCTTAGGGGAAAAGCATAAACGAGTACTTTATAACACATCTTTCTGACATTGATCACTTGTGGTCTAAGAAGGCTTCAGCCAGTGATGCAGCCTTTCTTCAGCTCAAATGCTATTACATCATCTCTCCCTTTTACCCAGTTACGTATTTTCATCAAACCCATAGGGACCCTGATCTTTGAGATGTCCCGCTCTCTCCCCTACCAAAATGTGACTGAAACTAGCCAATAGGTTCTGAAAGCTGAGGAAAACTAAGGACAGACACATGTACAAAGTGATGGCGTTTCCATAATAAATCAGGCTGAAACACTTTCCAGCATTAAAATATTATGCAGAAGCTATCATAGGGTCATTTCATAAAATAGAAGAGCTCAAAAGAGAGACTTGCATGCTCTTAAACTATGGTCATAGGTCAACTCAACAACGTTTGAAGAGCAAGGATGCCAGGAGGTGGGAAGAACAATAACAAAGCCTAACGTTTACAATAGAAAAGGAGGCAAACACAAAAGCCAAGTCAGAGGCAAAGAGAAGTTACAGTATGAAAAATACTAATAATCACCCCCTGCCCATGATATTTTAACTGTGTTCAGCTGCTTTGAAATTGTCTTCTTGATATATGCTTTTGTGCAGGCAGCAAGCTTTTGACATCGGTTTCCTACACCACACTGAACACATAATAAAGCATTATGAACCATTTTTCACCTAATCCATTTTTACAAAAGTACTGGCTGCCGCCTGTTTCACCCTTTGCTTTTGATGATGCCAGGCATCATGCTGGGCAAAGAAGACAATGTTGTTCAAGGTTTCTTGGAAAAAATCTCTGTTGTTATTATTTGGCAGTTCCCTAAAAGTGCTGCACTGAGGAAAAAGCAAATGCTGAAACAACTGAGAAAAAGACACTCCTTGTTTTCTCCGTTCATCCCCCTCCCTACTTCTACTCTACTCTACTTTAAAAGTAGGTGAACTGGATCCAGAAGATCAAAGGATCATCTCAGCATGGAAAAGTATTCCTTTCAAGGAGCTGTTGGGAAGCGGTATAGAGAAATCAACACAGTAAGACATTAATTATGAACAGTTTAGCTCTCCATGGGGAAGGATTCCCCATGCCCCTGAAAAATGGTGTAAACTGTGCTACAAGAAATCACTCGAGGATTATGGAATCTGTTGGGAGCAGGGAGTCAGCTGAAGGCTAGAGATCATTTGTTTGAAAGCAAAAAGGATAATCACAATTCTTAGGAGAGTTACCATTTAAAATGGGCCTTACAAGTTTTTTCCACTGTCCAATTCTTCACAGCAGGGTAATTCAAGTGTGCTCAAGTTCTCACCACTACGAGTGACATACAGGGTAAGGTTTATCAAACACTTGATGGTAATCACCTATAAAAAGAACTGTTCATATAAATGTAAAAAATTATTCCCAGATCCCCTTCTTCTGGCCTGTCCTTTTCAGCACTCAGATGCATGCTCCTTCCAGTAAAACACTGGTCCCAAGCCTAGCATCCACTTCACTACAACTTGATTCCACAGACCAGGACAGAAGGCGATAATGAAGCACAAAAAGGGATTTCTAGTGTACAGGGAACAGAATGTCCTCAGACAGAGCAGACAGCTTTCAAATACAAGCTTAAATACTAGAACATACAAGATCTTGATAAGCAAAAAGTATATTATCTAAATCAGAGAATACTATTATTTACCATTTCATTCCTTCAGGGAAAGGGTACCAGTCTGATGCAAAAAAAATCAACTCTCTGCAAAGAGAATGTTTGTTCAGAGTTTTCCTTTCCACCCATTTACCTGAAAATGGGAAATACACTGAATGAGAAAATAATCCACTTGCTTAAGGTCAAGACACTGAATTAATTTAAAAAAAAAAAATCCAAATAAAACTGTTTCATGCTACAACTGTCCTCATCCAATGACCTGCATTTTAACTTATAGCCATTTAAACTTGTTTCCTCAAAATGAGTATAAGTATGTGGAGACACATCCTATGCTAAGCTTGTTTCTGTCACTCTTTTTTTCTGTATGGCATGGGGTATGTTATTTTAATTTTCTGCTTAGTTTCCCTCATAATGCACTAGGCCATGGAACTCCCTTAAAACAATATTGTATTAGCAAAGTTAGACAGTTAAACACAAGGCAGGAATATCCAGAGCTTCCCAAATTAATGCAAACATTTTTGGAAGCACTAACAAACTTGTAATTTAGCACTGAACATCAATCTCTGCTCACAGCTGGAGTAAAATCTTGGTGGCAGGAAAAGGACTGCCGGAGCACTGCGGTACTCCTCACATCTTCCATTAAAGCATTCAGTATTGATTTTTACCAGAGACAGAAC
Organism: Buteo buteo; assembly: GCF_964188355.1. Lineage (NCBI taxonomy): Eukaryota > Metazoa > Chordata > Aves > Accipitriformes > Accipitridae > Buteo > Buteo buteo. The sequence goes on along the minus strand of NC_134189.1, from coordinate 7,154,957 downwards.
TGCAAGACTAAGCAAGCCACAGGCCTGAGCTAATGTGGCAGTTCCTGTTTTGCCTGTAAAGTGAGTGGACTGGACGGAGGCACCATCACATGAAGTATCAGAATAACCCTTTGGACACTAGTGCAGGCATTTGACCTGCTGACGTTTCAGACAACAAGTTGCCAAATTTTCTGAAGAGTAGGAAAATACATGTTCCGTTTTGCAGACAAATCCATTGTAACGCTGTAACCTTGTATCAGCTTTTCAGAGAGAAAACTGGATTCCCAGAAAGCTTAAGACCATGATGAACTTCAGTTTCTTGCTATGTAACATCATGGAAAGCAAAATTGACCTGCTCACGCTCGAAGTGCTGATCTTCGTGATAGTCTCTTTTCCAAGTACAGTATAGTATATAGAGCTTCCTATGACTTCTTTTCACAGAATGTCAAACTATACACTTACTCACTGGTGCAAATAACACACTGGAAAGAAAAATAAGAGAGAGGAAGAGACCCAGCTTGGAAAAAGAACCATCAATTTTCTTTTCAAATGTAGCTGAACAGGAGAGTTGAGAGGAAACAGATTAATGATTAAGAGTGCAAAACTAGGACTTCAGTGTAAAGTTATTATCATGTCCAGATGTTGTTTTTGCCTTTGTCAGTCATTTGAGGTTTCACTTACATAAATACAGATATGCATCTAGTCTTAAGGCACCTACATGCATTTAAAATGCCTGCAATATCTTTAAGAAACTGACCTTCATACATTCTGTACTCCAGTTCACCTGCGAAATGAGGAAGATAGTGATAGGGTAAAAAAAAAAAAAGTTTGTTTAAACATTGAGTACATAATTTACTATTAGTACATAATTAGTATTAATAGATACATTCAACAGTTATTCCAGCAACGAGCTGAAATAGTTTTGGATAATGATCTTAAATCCATGTAAAGTTTGGGTATATTAGATGTGTATGACTGACACCTCTTAACGTATACTGCATTTCTTAAAAGTTCTTTGCTGTTGGAAGCTTTTTAAAAATCAAAGTCACTTAAAAATGGACTTCTTCCCTTGAAAGTATTGCGTATTTCTGATTACTGTGCAGCCAAGTTGAAATACTCCCTCCATCTTCTATTCCAAAACAGATGGCAAATAATGAGCAAGTTGGAATATCCTCTGCTTATAGTATTTAGCTTGCGGTTAAGGACTTTCCAACTTTCTGGGTTAGCACCATCTCACTAGAAAACTGCTGTAGATCAAGGAGGACTAGCACAGCTGACATAATTCAGTCTCAAACCAACCTTCCTATACTTAATAGCTTCTTGTGTCAGCATGTGTCCTAAGCTAAAACATCTCGGATTGAATTTGGCTACAACCTAAGAGTACAGGGATGTGTTTTGCAGATGAGATTGGCAGGAACAGAGGAGCTTAATGTGGTCAGAGGTTCCGAAGGCAGTGGAAGCACTATGGCTGCTGATGTACCCAAGGTAAAAAGGGAAGGTTTTATCTTCTCTTCCCTAGTTCCTCTCAGTTTAGACACTTAGATTTTTACTGTGCAGTGTGCCACCACTCAAGTGGGAGAGGAGACAAAGTGGCAAGAGTTTTCTTAACGTTTCTCCAAGCCTACCAAGATTGTACTATTCCAAAGTAAACAGCTACCCTGAAAAAAACCCACAAGTCTTAAGCAATTAAATTTACCACACCTACTCATGAAATTGTTATTCTGTGACATATGTAATTACCAATTAATTAGCCCTCATTTTAACAAGCGACAGTAGGCTAGAGGCTTTATTTTTCATTCCACATAAAAATACATCTGTAGTGGTGTAAAAGACAATTGATTTTAGGTTTTTCAGACTAAAATTAACACAAAAAGTTTCTTCAAACTGATAAAACAATGGAAGTCACACCTCCTTAAATGTGTTTTGGTAACCTTGTTTATTCCTTTAAAAAAATAATTAACTACTATGTCTCAAGTCTTTAAATCATGCTACTTCTTTACATAGGTTAATATCAGTTCCAGACTATCAAACATACAGTCCTTATTAATTTCAGTCTTTCTTAAATTTTCTTGTTAGAATAGTGGCTATGGGATGTTCAGTTCTTGTCTAGTCAGTTTGCTAATATGGCTTACGTTGAACTCTAAACCCCTGTTTTCAAAACTCTCCTCCTTCAGCTAGCAGATTGATGCAACTTCAGCAAAACTAGTTTTAGCGAAACACGATTTGCAGAGATTTCAGAAGAATTTTCATTATCTTGTTTAAACTAAGATATGGGAATAAAATAGAACCACAACTTTGGTTTACAAAGCATAGCTTTAATTATACAGATTGCTTCAATGAGTTTTCAAATATAGATTTTAAAAAGTCACCAGTGTTTTAATATATGCTTTCTGAAATAACATTATAACATCTACTTTTGAAATACTTATTGCTAATATCTTAATATTTGTCGAGTTTTACCAAGTGTTAACTATTGAATATTTTTGTTTAAGTGTTCAATAATAATTAACTCATCATTGAAATGCCATCTCTAGACATTCTCTAGTGTATATATGCTTTCGCAGGAATTCAGGCATTACTCTGATTTACAGGTTATGAAGAGCTTAAGTATGTCTGCTAGACTGAAATGGGAGCCATGCTTAAGTTACAGAAAAAAAAGCAGCTAACCTACTGAAGTGGCGTAAATAAGAGAGAAGGTAATGACTCGGTCATAAAAGCTAACAAATTTATATACTTACAACTTCAGTTTTAGTCTTTTCTTGGTCTCATGGAGAATGTGAAATACCAGGAAGTGGATGATTGCCTGGCCCACAGCATTCTAGTATAATCACAATAATCTGGGGAATTCAAATAGATTGTGAAGAATTTCATGTGGAACAAATTGTATTAAAGAAGATTCTTTAATGAAATGTCATTTTTGACTCATGGAGTAGATTAAGTAATTTGGAGGGAAGTCTTCAGGGCCAGTCAGGCTCCAAGTGGATTCTTTATATTGTTCCCCAACACACACCTCAAGAGGTAGCAAGGTAGTTGTATCATTACACAAACTGAATTTTGGCTTCTTTGCTGAAATTATCAGCAAAGGCACCAACTTGGAGGTGATTACTTATCCTATGCAAACTGCTTAGCCACAGCTCCTTTTGAATAAGCCCAACAGCAGTCAGAAAGTAGTTTCTACTGACCCATGTGACAGTGAACAAGTAGTGAGAATCTGGTATTCCATTAATAATCTCCCAGTCACTTGCTTCTTTCACAGTGTCATTTTCAAACCAATCTTGCAATGTCTGTAGCTTTCTACACCACTGTAAACTGAATTTGATAAATCAACTCTTCTACAGAGCAGGAATTTCTTTAACAACTTTGTTCAGACTCTAACATGACATCGAATAGCAGTATATACTTTGAAAATAGATTCAGATTGGGTTTGAATATATTTCTCACTTGTATTTTAGTTTCTCTCAGAGTATCACTGATTTGCAATCACCATAAGATAGCTGACTTCTGTGTAATTCTTGTTGTGTCACTTGAGAATATAGTACATTAGAAAAAAAAAACAACAGTTCATCAATGAAACAATTTCATTTTGAAAAGTTACTTTACCTGTAAGTTATGGGACAGAAAGAAGGCAACTTAGGTTAATTGCGTTACATAGAAAATGCAGTAACGACCAGAAAACAGTCTTAGAGGCCTGGAGGTTTAGAGGTGTGGAATTTTTAGTTTTACAAAGTAGTTTCAGAAGAATCAGAAAGGAATCTGAAATGATGCAGCATAAAAATTGCAAGGATCTCATGATTAATTTTCATCCTGGCAAGGTTCAGGCTGAAACACGCTGCCTGTTCAAACTTTCTGGTAGAGAACATGGAGGATCATAGCTCTTAAAAATGCTGTCAGATAAACACATCACCCATGTGACCAACGCAAAACCATTGTCTGCTAAAGCTCCAAAGGCATTAGCACTTAACAGAGGTTTCCAAAGGCCAAAATCAGTCTCTTCAGTCACTAAATGAAGATTCACTATCAGAACTGTCTTCTGCTTTCCCATCATCTCCCCAGGCAGGCACAGGGGCATCTGGGGTCCTGCAGGCAATAAAAATGTTCTGTTGTAAATCCTAGAAAGTGGCTGAGAACACAAGCAACTTAGCATGTAGTGCTAATGTCCTTTCAGTACAATTGCATGCACTTTATTTCCACAACACTTAACAGATTAACTGTTTATGGTTTACAAACTCACACCTTACTGGTATTGCTCCACTTACAACTGAAAGATAAACACTAGAAACTGTAATTCACTGGACATCAAAACTCTGTAGACATTGGTTTGAATGCGCACCTTTGAGGTTATTGGAAATAATGACAGATCACTAAGAGGTGGCAAACACTTGTAGAAAGAGTTGAAATCAGGCAATACTGATTAATTCAATTTTTTTTCAGTCTTCAGAGGTTCTAGGGCTGAAAGGAACATGCTGTACACCATTAAGCAGTGTAAATAGTACATGAAAAAAATAAGACAGGAAATGAACAATATTGTATCCAACTAAAACTGCAGGGATAATTTAGAGAAGCAAAAAAGAATTACTCAGAGTGGAATTTGGCTAGAACATTGGGTTAAATTTGACATGCAAGAGCAGCCATGGGATTTTTATTGACTATAAATGATCAGACCTCTTGTATTTAGTTTTGAAGAGAATATTTAAGATGGATCTTAATGTGTTGAAACATTTGCTCAGGGAATCTACTGGGAATGAAGGGGAGAGAAACAAGCCATCTAAAGACTAACTAACACTACTGACTGAAGGTGCTGGCTCTCCCTCAAGTCTCCCTCCTAAGTATGTAATGAGTTTGACCATACAAGCAAGACTGAGCCTGGTAAATTTTGAAACCAAGGTGGAAAATATACGTGCAATTATACTTGGGGAAGGGGAAGAATGATCTTCACAGAACCTAGCTTCTTGTATGATAGTTAACTGCTCTCTTTCATAAAACATTACATTTTAAACTAAGCCAACAATTGTATTATTCGTCCCGTTGTTATTTATCTTGGGGCTACCCCTGTGTGTCATGCCACGGAATTTCTCTTCCAACTTCAGTTCTGTTCATTATAATTCCTCTGTTGGAAATCCTTAGGGTACCTTTAAAGTGTTTCTAAACATTTTGGGTGCAAAAATAAGAAGTGCATTAAAGAACCATAAGACAGCCTTCTCCCTCCCCCCTGCACACCTCTAAAATAAATTAAGAAAGCGTTTACTTTCTCATGCAAATAACACTTCACAATATTATTCCTTGTTGCCGTGGCAATGACAAAACAGAAGAGCTGTGCAAAGACATGTGATCTGGAGAGACCAGTGCAAAAACTCTCCCCTAGTAAGGAGAGGAAGATGGCAATGAGTTCCTTTAGCTCATGAGAGCAGGACAAACTCTCATGGAATTGTAGACAGGCAAGAGAGGAAGGATAAGAAACAAAAGTTAAAAATAGATAAATTGGGAGCGTCAAGCTCTGTAAAAAGTTGAGAAAGGAGTGGTAACAGAAGTAAAACAGATGAAGGAAGAGAGTATAAACAACTCCATATTATTAAAATTAGCATCTCTGCAGCCACAAAAAACCCATGCTCAGTCACTGGCAAATAGCTGGGAGAGTCTGCAGTAAGTGACTGAGGATAGAGCAATATGCACATTTTCCTGATCTTCACCGGGACTGAGTGAGCAGGCCTAAGGAACCTGAAGACCCAAGAAATGTGGTGTGAATGGCAGTATATATATATATATATATATATATAAAAAAGTCTGTGATATTGAGACAAGAAAGCAAGAAATTTAAAAGGTCACCCGTGACTCCTCAAAATATTATGCATTATGCACCCTGGCAAATATTTAGCTTTCTTTAACCAGGCAGATTTGCTATACTATAAAAACTTGCTATACAGTTTTCAAACCAATAACATTTTAAAGAAAATCTGCCTAAGCGTTACTATTGCACAGAATCTTTGAAGATGGACTTTGAGACCAAACCCCAAACATATTCCATGAGCCCAAATCCACAGTAATAACGTTTCTGTCTTAACCCAAAAGCAGGTTACCCAAAGACCCAAAAGACAATCCAAAAGCAGGTACTTTTTAAAAAAGCTTTTGAAATTTTAACATATTATCCTATTTTTATCTACTATAAAAATCCATCCACACATAAAGAAATAGCAGCATTTACAGAAAGGTATGGACCAGAAATGCAGAGTAAAAAATACAACACTTTTAACACACATATAGTAAACCCATGTTTGATAAACCTGTCTCAGACTTGCACAGGTTCTTACTTGTGTTCTTTTTCTTATTTCTCATTTGATCAGTAAAAATACGGAATGAGGAGTAACTACTTTAGGCTTATTTAGACACCAGGAAGTAGCTGGGAAATAAAGTGACTCAACATATGACCAATATTTCAGTTTTCCTATATTTTTATTTATTTTATTAAACAAGTGGCTAGTTTCAGAATAAGCCTTTCCAAAATGTAAAAAGACTTCACTGGAAAGGACAAGCAAACTTTCTAATACATTGACAGTTTTGGAGAGGATGCAAAAGTGTTTCAAACAGTTTAGTGGCTACAATGTAAGAATGGAAGTTAATATTTCACCAGTTTAACAAAGTCTGTGAAATAGTACAGTAAAATGAAATTACATGTCAAATGTAAAATAAGCCTAAAATTCATGCTTATGGCCAGACAAATAGCTCTGAAAATAAGTATCTATTCTTAGTAGTCTTCACATCAGGTTAGCTCAATCAACAGTCACAATTTTGAACTGCTGACTTCAATTTACACTGTCAATGTTGAAGTAAAGTTGTACGCTCCATCTACTGAGGGAATCTGGAAACAACCGTGTTGTCCCTCATGCATCCAGCAAAATAAAATAGAGTTTGTTCTTATTACTCTACAGTGATGACATGTTGTTATTGAAGTGTTGAAAGAAAGTATCTGGGTAAAACCTCATACTCTTAACAGTACAGTGAAAATGGCTACTGATGTATTATTTGATTTCTGCTCGCTAAATGCTCATTGTCAAATGTTACCGTGTCATTGCTCTATCCTTTTCCTTGAACTGCACCACCTCTGCTTGACTTGGAACAAGTCCTTCCATTTCCTCTCAAGTCTGAATGGTAAAGTCCTGCAGCTTTCTGTTTGGGAGGTTGCAGTACCTACCCATTTATATTCTAGTCTCTGTATTTCCTGGGCCTCGCCTTGGACTAGACAATATTGAGAAGACAGCTCATACCTGAGATTGCATTCCTCTTCCTTTGCTACTAATGGCCCTCTTCAGACCTACAAAATGCTAAAAAAGCCTTTCACAGAAGACTTCAAAACCTGTTTTAATGCTGATAACTTAGATTCACAACCTTTTCTAACACTTTTTCCCAAGTTTTTTAAGCACATGGTTGCATTCCAATCCTACTGAAAGTTACAAATTACTTACTCAAGAAGATCTGGATTTAGCCCTTCAGAAATCATTTTGTTTCGTATTGCCATTACAGGAACACCCTGTGTAAGAGGAGGAAGAGTAATATCAAACTACTGGACACAAACAGGTGAACTAAGTTCCATAGGTTCTTTTAGGCTACATTTTCATCCAAATTTATGCATGTCACTTGTTGAACAAGAGCATGGAATGATAATCTCAGTTGTCATAAGTATGAACATAGAAAGTGAGAAATGACTGAGATCAAAGGCCCTTTTAATCCTTCTTATATTTACGACAAAACATCTACAGAAAGTTGCACGGACAGAATCAGGAATGGGCAGATATATCTGCAATTCATGCAGACAAAATCAGGAAGCTGAAGTTATGTGTATGGTTAAGAATGTGAAGAAAGCACAAAGTAGCACAAAGACAGCAGAGAACAGTTGTGCTAGAAAGATGAAGACTCGGACATGCTGAAGGTATAGCCAAAGAGGGAGGAAAACCAGGGAAGTGCATCTGCTGCTGCTCTGGAAGGATACCTTAAGGCAGTGCTAAAAATTGGAAAAGTCTTTAAAAAAGCATGCAGAAAAAGGCAAACAGGACATGAGAACAGAAGCACAATTTAAAAGTGGTTCCTACGAATACAAGTGCTTGTACAGTCAGGCTTGAATCTTCTATGACTTCTGGACAGATTTTAGCCAACTATGTACGTGTTAAAAAAATTCCTTCCTTTCACTGCGAGTCCCTCCACAGTTACTTTATTTTATTCAGCAACACCTAAACATGCCCTCATCTTGGATCACACACCCAAGAACACTTTGACCCACGTCGTCTTACGAGATATGTTCCAACAAACTGCTCCTATGTTTCCACTAGAGTTGCTCAGACAATTTGTTGCTTTGCCATCCCCTGTTGCAAACCATCAGAAAAAGCCACCTGGACCACTGCATGCCAAGATAGAAGGAAAAAAAAAAGGAGGATACAATTTCTGATTTCTAAGGGACAAAGCTACTGGTGGTCTAGGAAAGTCAGGAGAGGCCTTGCAACCTAAATGAAAAGTAGTGTAGGATTCTTTTGGCACAGAACAAATATCTTTTGTCCAAAGTAAGTAAAATAGTGATAAAATAAAGGGCAGCCATGACTAAAGTTCCAGAGAAGCATGTGGTACTAGTGACAGTTGCAGTAGATAACCTGGCAAAGTGAGAGCTAAGCTAGCTGTCTTAACTGTGTTTTCCTTGTGCAGTTTCACAGTAAGAATCACAATCAAGACATGTACATTGCAAAGGAGAAAGTATTTGAGTATTTCATGACAGTTTAAAATATTCGCTTATTCTAGTATAGATTTGCACACCAGGGATTGAGTGTCTATACACCGTCTCATACCGTCTAATGTTTTTTCTCTCGCTTGACTGCTCTTAGGGTTCCTTTCTTCAGCTCAAAAATCACTGATGAAGTGTTTATGCGTCATTTCAAACCAAGTGAAAACAAGACTGAGTCAGATCAGGCAAAGCAGAATTCGTATTTGCTTTCCAATGAAAGGGAGCTCAGTATATGAACTTCTAAGAATGGATTGGAAACAGTTATGCTTTTAAGTTCACACTTGGAGAAGCATTTTATTCCAAAATTGTATGCATCAAAATATGTAAGAAAAAAACCTCTCAGTACCCTCATATATCACAGATTTACAAAACTAATCTGAAGTTTAATCAAAATACCCTTTAAAGTGCTTTTTTTTCCTGAAGGAAAACAAGTAATATTGTACCTATATATGTTTATAATACAATTAGAGCATTCAATTACTTTATCTTTCATACTTTCATAAGTTTTACTCTGGAAAATCAGAGCCTGATACTGCTGTGACCCTAAATCTTACTAAAATAAAACAGACAACTACTTTAAATCTAAACAATAACTACACCGTTGAGCAATCCCAAGCACAAATACAGGCTGGGTGGAGAATGAATTGAGAGCAGCCCTGCGGAGAAGGACTTGGGGGTGTTAGTTGACGAGAAGCTTAACAGGACCTGGCAATGTGCACTTGCAGCCCAGAAAGCCAACCATATCCCAGGCTGCATCAAAAGAAGCGTGACCAGCAGGTCGAGGGAGGGGATTCTCCCCCTCTGCTCCCCTCTCATGAGACCCCAGCTGCAGTACTGCCTTCAGCTCTGGGGCCCTCAACATAAGAAGGACATGGACCCGTTCAAGCGAGTCTGGAGGAGGGCCACCAAGATGATCAAAAGGCTGGAGCACTTCTGCTATGAAGAAAGGCTGAGAGAGTTGGGGTTGTTCAGCCTGGAGAAGAGAAGGCTCCAGGGAGACCTGATAGCAGCCTTCCAGTACCTAATGGGGGCCTACAAGAAAGCCAGAGAGGGACCTTTTACAAGGGCTTGTAGTGACAGGGCAAGGGGTAATGGCTTTAAACTGAAAGGGGGTAGATTTAGATTAGATGTAAGGAGGGAGTTTTTCACTGTGAAGGTGGTGAGACACTGGAACAGGTTGCCCTGAGAGGCTGTGAATGCCCCATCCCTGGAAGTGTTCAAGGCCAGGCTGGATGGGGCCTTGAGCAACCTGGTCTAGTGGAAGGTGTCCCTGCCCATGGCAGGGGGGGTGGAACTAGATGATCATTAAAGGTCCCTTCCAACCCAAACCATGGTATGATTCTATGATTCTACATTGAGCATACAGGTCCACTGAAACGGCACAGGTGTACTTTTCTAACATAGGAGCCAATAGTAAATTTCCATTGCATTTGTCTCTGCCCATTTAAGATTTGAAATAATCCAAATCACTACACATTCAACCCAGTATATCCCAGCCCTACTCCCAGCCTGGTCCTGTGGCTCGGGAAGTGTGCAGGTTCTAGAGAAGCCACAGTGCAAATAGCAATCTTGCTGCAAAATAAGTTTTGGTTCTCCATAGTGCAGAAGGAGGTCACATAACCATCAGTGTTGGCAATTCCTGATGATCAGTGCGCTCTCCATGTTTGTTTTTTATTTCAGTCCTTTAAAGCAAGGATCAGTCTGTATCAGGCCCGTCAGTATCTTGGCATCTATGCAGTCATGTTTGGTGTTTAGAATCAAGTAAGAGTATTTGTACTTTAAACATGAAGTTTATCTGAAATCGTGGACTGCTCCTCTCACACGGTCAATAGAAGTGTTCTGAACATTTATTACAGCAAACAGAATAGACAACAATATATATAGTATGTATATACAACAATGTATTGTATATTTTAAAAAATAGGAATTTAGTATGCTCAACTGCACTCCATTGAAATGAGTTTGTTACTATTTCACAGAACAGCTATATTTAGTGTAAAAGAAGTATTTCTTCACGGTGTTAATTCTTAAATACTACAAATATTGTGAGCAATAAATAAATGATCAGTTCAAACAAATCTTCAGCTAGAAGCTTAATTTGGGCAAATAAATAACACGAACTGAAATATTTGACTGGACAAGAAGACAAGTTTGGCAAATACAAAAACACACATTAATTTGTAGTATGTTAGTTTGACTTTCCTATGACACTATTTACAACTGGCAGAGGAGTCACCAGGAACTGCCAGTACAAAGGATAAATGTGGAAAGTGAGATCTCACTCCTCTAGCAGTCACCAAAAAAAAGTCAAAGTAATTAGACCATCCAGCACTTTCACATCTGCTTTGAAGCCTGGCATTAAATCAATACACTAACATAGCGTTCTACTCTCTGCTACTACCCCACTGCTGGGTTTTCCAAATGGTTTGTAATAAGCTACCCATAAAGTGCCAATTTGTGATTCAAATGAAAAAGAAGGTCTGGAACATCATCCAAAGTACCAAGCACACCAACTGCAATAATTGCTCTGAAGAGGGAGTGAAACCAGGTAGTTAGTTTTAACATAAGCAACACTTTACTAATACTATGACACAGTCATATTTTCCAGAATTATAATATGTATTTTAGAGGAAAATTTCCACTGACAGCTTGAAAATAAAGACAGATTTTTTTTCTTTGTTTCCAATCTCATTTTTAATTTTGTGGACGTGAAAATAAGAGCTCTTAAAAAATGTCCCATTCACCTTTTCACTCCCTTCATTCATATTCACACATGTAAATATTGAGATTACATTCATTTATTTCCTATTTATCTGTAGAACAGCCCACAGAGAGAGAGGTAAACAAAACCTGCATCATGAATAACAGAAAACTGAAGTGGAACCAAGTAGTGAAGCCATTCTTGTGTCTCTATTTTGAATGCTACAGAAATATCAAATATTCCTGCTCTGGACTATACTAGCAAAGCTGTATTTTGTACCTTACAGAAAAAGCAAACTGTGATCATGTCTGTGTGTAGGGAATGACAACAATTCTGCCAGAATAAGTACACTTTCAGTGGCATCTTCTGTGAGTCCAGCTAATACCAATCTGCATTTACACATCTTCACACCTTCAGTTGACAAGTATATTGGCAGAATTTTGTACAAAGCTGAAGCTCATTTATTAGAGATGTGCTAGAAATATTGTGATGTTTTCCTAGCTTAAGGATTACTGTTGCAATATATATCTTCAGACACGTAACATTCACTTACAGCGGTGTGTGATGTTCCACCTAAAATAATGGAGTACCCAAAGAATGATAAGAGAACTGACTTACCACTTGTACCATTTTGAGATATCTGGCATATCTTGGATCCTTGGCCACAGTTCTGACATTTTCTGTTACTACCTCTGTTTTCTGTAACCCTTCTTCATGTATAGTGTTCTGCTGCATACAAAGAAGATAACACTTTAATGGTTAGGTATGCAGACCAGAAGCATGGAGAGATTTCAATCAATAAAATTTGTAACACTTCCTCATCAAGATTATTCTGATTTACACTCATAGTATGAGAGATTTCCAAGATGTATGAATACACAAAACCCAGCTCTTTCGTTATTCACTGTCACAAGTGAGACTTTCTACTTTTAGTCACAATTTTAAATTATTGCACAGTATGTGGAAAAAAAAAAAAAGCCTTTAATAGCCCTGTTAAGTTTGTTGTATTTAATGAATAAAACAGAACTAAATTTAAATGCTCACTTTATAAAAAAAAATTTTTTTAAGGGTTATATCTATATATCTCCTCTAGTGGTCCAATGCATTTTTTCCTCAAAACATTTATTTGATTCCCTGAAAAATGTTTCCTACAGATCATATAACTTTTAAACTATAGGTTTTAGTATAAACCATTAACCAAAAGGATAACATAACAAAATAAAAAAATTCTTTAGAGTAATTAATTTATAAAAAAGAAAAATTACATGAAGATATAGTACTATTTAAAGGACAACAGAAAAGTGCATATTTGCTATTAAACTAACCATTTGAAAGTAGCATTGGAAATCTCCTTTCAGGAATATCTGTCCCTACTTTAACATCTGCGAGGAGGAACATTTTAAAGAAAACGAAATAACAGGGACTCATTCTCTAACATGACTGAAGCACGCAATGCTAACTGTCCATTCTGTTTCCCATGTTGCTGGCTGCAAATTAAGAGTTACAGTCTTTAACAGGCATGGAAAAGCAGCAGACTACTCCAGTTGTTGCTGCTCCACAGCAACTTCCACCAAATAAAAGAACGAGCAGAGATTGAAATTAGAGATTCCAAGAAAATAAAATATAATAGGAAACCAGGGAAAGAATTCCATCCACAAATGAGCCAGAAAGCCTCACTTAGTGAAGTGGTGATGACAGGATTTAAGTCTGGGTTAAAAAACCCAACCAAACACACACACACAAAAAAACAAACAACAAAAAATTAATTGCAGGGATAGGATCTTAATGTTATTCACTTACAATAAGCTGGCATTTTCTGTACATAGATGATAATATATAGAAAACTTTCACTGTAATAACCTCTTTAAAATAAAGTATTCTAGAAACTCCAATTTGAGCTGAAAGCTCACATTCTAAAGGAAGGAGAAAAGAATTGGAATTATGTGTTTCAAACTGTTATTTTCATTCATGACCTTCCCAGTCCCCTGATGTAATTCACATTCATATTTTAGTGTGATTGAAGAAGAGCAAGGAGGCATCTACCATCAGATTTGAGTTAGTTCCAATTACTTAAGCCACATATTCAAGAAAGGGAATACCCTTTTTTGTTTTAAGACATTCATTAAAACAGTTTCATTAGTGAAAAACGTAGGTTTAGATCTTTACAGTTGATTGCTCTCTTCCAATAGACTTGCTTCTTCCATCTATTTCAAATGAGACTAGAAACTTGATGCAGAGAGGTATATTCCTTCAATGTATTAGTTATGCTTCATTACTTACTCCAGACTGAGGTGATACAGCTGTCTGTTGATCTGTAGTAGTTTGTCCCACAGGACCATTTGTAACACTGTTCATATTTGCACTGGACACTTCAAATTTGACATCTTCTAGGCCAGGAATAGAGGCTAACTGTACAAAACATCATCAAATAAGCAATGAGCATATCATAAGTCTATGTGTACAATAAAATCTGCAGTATGCTGCTTACCATATATTCCCCAGGTAGGTTTCACATTAGTAAAATCATAACTTTTTATCACTAGTTTTGGTATTTTGATTGGCAAAAAAAAAAAAAAAAAAAAAAAAAAGACTTTTCTAATCAGGTGGCTTCTACAACAAAACCCCCAAAACACTGCATTGCAGCTTTCACTGCTAACACAGGGCTGCAGTGCAGGAAAGGCTTTGACACCTTCCTAGCATCTTGCTGCTGCACTTATCAACCACACAAGAGCCATGCCATCTTCTCTGCTACTTCCTCTACAGTGAAGAAATCATTACAAGAATAGCTCTATTACCTAACAGATAGGCGACTGGTTACAGATTTTGCCATTTTCTACATATTTCACTCTTTTTTAAGGAGATGCTGAGAGTGCATATTAAATACACCACATATCTATTTGAAGGAAATTCTATTTAACATGATTATGAAGAATTCTGCAAGAATTATCAATACTGATCATTCCTAAATATTTTGAAATCAGTAAGAGTTAGTAAGCATTGTTTGTACTACTACAGTATTTTTTCACAAAGATCTTAATGAATGGTTTCAAAATGTCCTACCCCTGCTCCCAGAAAAAACAAGCGAAATTGCTTCCATCATTATTGAAAGAAGGATTGGTTAAAACTCTACAGCGGGTGTTTTTTTGATTTGGGGATTTTTTTTTTTTTCTTTTAGCAAATTAAATGATAATATATGACTACAGATTATATCCTTTTGTCATTTTAGCTAAAGAAGATACATCAGACGCATTTGTGTTAGCTTAGATCCAATTCAGGTCACATTTCAATATCCAAAGGTTTACAAGGCATCTATCTAGCTACTTATACCAGTTGAAATCCGTACAGTCCGGTAACACAAAGATACTTTTGCTTTAAAGGGGGCAAAAATTTCTCATTACAGTTTGCACGGCAAATGCAATTTTGTACTGCAACCCTGCAACACAAGTTGCATGTTTTAATATCGGAAAACTCCCCTCCATTTTCTTAAAACCAAACACTGCAATAAAATCAACACAAGTAATCTGCCATATAGTTCAGTTGCCTTTTCAAGATCCCAGTGCTCCTTTCCTGTTCAGTATGCTTAACAAAGACAAAACCAACATTTCCACTATGTGCTGTTGGTTCCTTTCTTCCATATCAACTACATGTTCAAACATTACACAATATAAGTGGCAGGGTATGCGAAGTGAGAATTTGCCGTGTGAGCAGTTTGCATTAACTCCTTCAAATCATTATGAAAACTTATTTGCTCAATTCAGGCTATGAAAAGGAAGCTAGTTCATGTATGTAGGAGGCTGTCACTGTTAGAAGACAAAGTCTGTACACATACAAACCTTTGCATCCAAAATATTGAGTGTTGTTTCAATTTGTTGGATACGGAGAGACAGCGCTGACAATTTCTAGAATAGAAAACAATTAGGACGTAAAAACACTCCCCTAGGCACTTGTACATATAAACCAGTTCAGATCTAACTAAACAAAATCACTTTTGTCTTCTACCTGCTGAAGGCAGAGTAGAGTGTAAATGAGATGATAACATTACAAAATTAACGAAGCAATGGCATTCCTTTTTAGTACAGTAGCTACAGTGATTCAATTTTTAAATAATTTTACTAGGCAGTTAGCTTTCCCAAATAATGACTGACAGAAATGAAGACAGACTATGTACAAAAGAAAGCCAAAGTAAATAGGGTATTACTTTGGGCAACTGGAGAATAATGGTAGACATATTGTACTCTCACAGTTACCAAAACACCTTTCAAATGTGGAAGATGTGATGTGTGTGTATGTAACTGAGCAAATACAAAGCAGAAAAATCTGATAAAGAGTACAGCAGGTGATTGAAAGTCCTATACAGTCAAAATGCACAGTGAACCAGAACTAACCAGAAGCTTTATATGCTCCAGGTGCACCTCAATCACATTTTGACACCTTTTTTTTTTTTTTTCAAATACAACTTAAGTTTTTCTAAATTACTCTATAAGAACTGTCACTCTTTTAACTAATCACTACCATACTCCACCAGACCTGTCCAAGTGAAGTTGGCTAGCACACTGGCTGGCAGATATGTACCACTCTGACAGATTTCTGGCACATTGGCAAGATTCTGCCTGGCTCTGAAGCAGAACTTTAACACCCTAAGAAAATGGCAGTTCTGCCAATATGCTAGAAAAAGTAAAAAGAGACTGACAGGAGCTAGTCTTTTTGGATAGTGCACTGACTTGTTTACAGATGGTTCTTTGTTCGTGAAGAGGAGTTAGTTCCTATTGAAAGGAGCTATGTGCCCTACATGTAGCTGGGGAAAGAGGAGGAAAGATGTACAAAAGACGGTTATATAACTTTATGGGTCAGTTTGACTAGACGAGAGCCAAGAAATTTAGAGTTAAGGATGGTGTCAGCCCTAATTTTGAATTTCTTGGCTTCTGTTGATTTAAACTGGGAACTTTCACATTAAAAACACTTCTATACTTCATAAATACAAAAAACTTTTCAAGGAGTTTACAAAGCAACTATTTAGTCTGTTGGGTAACAACATGTTTAGGTTAACTAATAACTGTTTTATTAAGTAGACTTCACAGCATTGCTGCGTGCTCAAGATGGCTTTAAATATATGTGTTCTGATTTCCACAGTGCCTATGTAAGAGGTAATATTGAAATCATGTAACAACTGAGTTCTGGACAACTGACAACAGCATCACCAGGCAGTTACACTGTCCCATGTATCAAGTTACAATAAGTTTAAAAAAATAGAAAAAAATTACATTTTATCCTCTGAAGCTCCATATGTTGATGTGGTAGCCAAATTTTATACTTGTCACGGGTCTGGCTCTGAACTTTACTAACAAATAACAGAATTTCTCAGATTACATAGCCTAGTTTAATTGGATTTGACTGCTGCCCTAGCCCTGCTGGCTAGGGCTGTATAGTAGCCTTTGTTGAATAAACTAGCGAACAGTTACAAAAACCCCACTAATGACAAGAAGGTTAAGCTCAAAGCCACATTAGAAAAGTCCCTTTCTACAAGGGACGAAGCACTCTTGTCCTGTTCAGTGGACAATTCTAGTCCTGTCAATCTGGTATATTTCCATTGACACTAAAGTCACCACAAAAACTTATTAACACTAAATATTTGTATTTTTTTCTTTTTTACAAGACACTAGAATTAACTGCTTCATGTTCCATACTAATCACTTGCCAAAAATGTCTTTTTTTCCCCCGCATCAAGATTATTTACCTTCAGATCTTAGTGCATCACCCTTCTAAATTAAAGGTGGTAAAATGTGAAAGCAAGTTTTGATGCACAGATGAGAGGGATACTGACTGTCAAAGTGGATTCAGCACCATAGGAATATGGCATCCTTCTTCCAAAACGACAATATCCACAGATGGAGCTGCTCAGAACAAATTCCATGTATCAAAAAGTTCAAAGACTGTGCCAAGCACAAAAGTTTAAGGCAACAAGATTAAGTGTGGTATAATCAGCAGTTAATGTGGCTATCTTGGGGAAAAAAATCTGTCTTAAGCACTTAGTCAAGAGAAACCTTGAACAGAAAGCAGATTAAAGTTTTTTGGTTTAAGCTACCAGTATTATTGCATCAAAAATATTTAAGTGAATAGTTCTCATTTCTAGGTTTTTTTTAATTGTATAAATTGACAGCTGGGAAAATAATAAACATACCTCTTCGCAAACAGTAGAAAAGCGGTTGAGAAACTGCACTGTGTGTACGACAAACTGGTTTAGAAATGCTACAGTTCTTTTCTGCTGAATAGCAGGAACCTGCATTAAATAATATAAGAAAATTAGATCATACATAGTTGTCAATTCCCACATTTGGATTCAAAGACCTGTTAAAAAATGCAAATGTTTTAGAAGAAATTATTTTAGAAATCTGTCTTAAGTGTGCTTGCTATGAACTCACATATATACAAACAAATTTTTAATATACATATACATGCATACAAATGCTTTTTCGCTACAAATCTACTAACATGACAGTTGAAAAGTTGCGGGATACACAGAAAAGGCAACAAGAACCACGTAAATGAAGGACTGTTATTTTACTTAAGAAAACACTTTTAGATGAAATTGTGAACATTCCTGAAAAACAGTGTTAAAATTTTTAAAACACAGAGAGGAAATCAGTATCTTTTCTTCCAAAGCTTAAGAAGGAAAAGCAAACTTGGTCATCCATACAAACACTCAGTTACAACCAACACTATAATCAAAAGTAAAGAGCAGTGAAACTGCTGTCTCAGTCTTTAGTGGCTACCTACACTTTTCCTTATTTGTAAGTCCAGACTATCCTAAATTACCCTTTAGTGTCACTCCTCCAAGTCAGATCTGATGCACACATACTTTTCAGACCAAAAGGTAGAATGTTATGTTTGTCAAAAAGAAGCCTGGTGCTCATAATGTAACAGACAGTTGGCATTTTTATTTAAACTGTTACACAAGACTGGAATCAGGATCATTCCTGCAAATGTTTATGTATAAAATTATAGTGCCTCAGGGTTCATTACCTTGGACAATTGCTTTAAGTCTTAAACTTCACAAAGGAAATTTCTCTATGGAATCATAATTGGTTAAAGTGAAGGATTTACAAGGAAAAATATTTGCAGCCAAGCTTCAGCTGCACCAAACAATAGTTCGTGAATATAGCGACTCTCTGGCCTTCACCTCGTCTCTGGTCTTCCATTTGTCAGCGCAGCCATTCATGACACTTTGCTAATCTTAAGACGTCCTGATTTTTTGTGAGGCTTTTGTTGCCACTATCTCAGGTTGTTAGCCCGTGCACCCGTACGGCAGGGTTTGCTAAAGCTCAACCCCGTAGTTACAAAACTGTCAAACAGTGCTTATGACCTTATCAGAAATTCATGGGGTAGCACAGAGGATGGAAGGATCATTGGGGCAACAGGAACTGTCCCACCTTTATGCTCTGTATTTGAGAAACGGCTAAAAAAAATGGGTTTGCATCATTAAAAGACATGAATGAGCAGCTTTGCATGGGATTTGCCTCACAGTTGTAAGACTGAAACGGCTTAGCCTTTAAATATCAGGCTACCACAGAACACGACCCAGCTTAAGACAAGGCGAACTGCCTCCCCCCCTCCCCCCAAGCCCCGCTCCGGGATCTCGGCCGCCGGTACGAAGGCGGCGGTCCTCGCCCGCTGCAGCAGAGCAGGGGCACGGAGGGAGTCCGGCGAGGCCCCGGCGGGGGCTGAGGGGCTCACCCGACCGCCGGGCCGGGCCGGGCCGGGCCGGGGAGCGGAGCGAGAAGGGGCTCGCCCAGCACCAGGGCCAGCGCAGCCGCCGCCAGGGGAGGAAGCGGGACAGCTCCGGGCCGCCGGGCGAGCGCAGCCCGTACCTTGGTGAGGTCAATGCCGGAGCCCACAATGGGCAGCCCGTCCTCGTCCATCCCCGCGGGGCCGTAGGCCGCGGGACGGAGAGCGGAGAGCGGCCCCGCAGCCGCCGAGCCGCCTCCCGCCGCACCCCGGAAGCCCCCGGCAGCTCTGTACGCGGCCTCTTGACCTCGGCCCGGAAACAAAACCTCCACTCCCAGAGGAGTGGGGGCATGCCCCTGGGTCTGCGCATGCGCCGTCTCCTCCCTCAGCACAATGCCTCATGGGAAACGTAGTCCGAGGGAGGGCGGGAGGCGCGGGGCCGGGGCGGGCACAGGCCAAGCCGGCGGGGCCTGCTGCTCCCGAAGGATGAGCGCACTCTTTTTCCCCAAACTTGTGTGGTCGGTTCTGAAAATCGCCCCTGCCAGGCCGCGGCGAGGCGGGGGGAGCCCTCCCCCCCGATCGTGTTCCTGTTTCAGGTCACACCGGTTCACAGCAGCATGGGCATCACAGCCCCAGGGCAAGGCTCTGGGTGAGGCAGGTTGTGAAGATCAAGCGTCTTCCCCAGTGGTCAGACATAAGAGGAATGATGAGGAAAGCCAGTGATGAGGCTGTTTCTGTGCTCTTGTGCGTCATTCGGGTGGTGAAGGGCCAGGCTTTGAATGTGGAGAATAAAAACAACGAGCACTGAATGACTCTGGGATCTTCTGAAAAAGATAAGAGCGTGGCTGCAATCACGTTAGGAAAGGTTCCTGCACTTTAATGCTTACACAAAAGGAAAAAAAAGGGGTATGGTAAATCTAGCTGTTGTTTTTGTTTTGTTCAGCAGTACCTATCACTTGATTCTCAAGCGTAGGCTGTAAGTAGGTCTATTCCTTTTCAGCAAAGGAACCTCAGAGGCACCAGGCTCCGAGAAAAAGCGGAATAGCGTGTAGGTTCGCAAATGTTCCTCCTGAAGAATTTCCTAACTGGAAAATAACCAACCTGGTTTTTTTATCTTCTAGTGGTTGCTTGTATTATTTTTCTCTACAACAGATTCAAAGCGCTGATCAGACCATTTAGAAGTAAGGTCCCAATACGAAGAGAGGTCAAACCACTCATAACACATAGCATCATCACAAAGGGCTTCCCATCTCTCTTTTGCTCCCCACTGATGGCTACCTGCACTCATTTTACCATTTGTCAGTTATAGCACACGGTGATCCCTTCCTTAAGGCTGTTCAAATTGCTGTCTTGGTGGAGAACTAGCGTTAGAGGAGGGTCTGTTTTCTGCCTGGTCCACAAATTGAATCAAATCAGCCAAAGTGTGTGTTGAACACCAGAGTCTGGTGAGCAGGGTTACAGAGTAAGACTTTGCTGGCTTTGATAGCAAAAATACAGATAACTCTACCACCTCATGCAACTTCACCCATGGCATTTCAGGAGAACAGCAACAGAAATACTTCTTGGTTGGCCACACATCTGATTTTTTATGTTGTGCTTGATTGAGCTCTATGGCTGAAAGTGATAGGCACAGTGAAAGCTTGTAACGGGACCTGAACTCTTGGTACTACCGATACTGTGCTAATAAAATTTTGAATGTGATATCTACAGTTACACACAGTTACATACAAGAGAGAGATTGTGAGCTGAACAGAAAGTGTATTTGACCCCATTTTGTATGATATTAAATAATCCAGCTTCTGCATCTTCAACAGGTCTTCTATGAGCCAAGACATCTTTTCTCTGGGATGGCCAGACAACTGATGAGGATCCAAGCCATTAAAGAACAAGTCATTAAACATTTGAGGACATGTTGCCTCTCTGGAGAGTCAGGAATGGCAAGTGCATATAGATCACAGGTCTAACTCCCAAGCTGATTAACTATGAATGAAAAATGAGAAATGATGTTTAAATCCCCAAAGACAGGGCTCCAGCCAGAGAATTACACACACTTGCATTTGTAAGTAAACCCCAACTCAAACAGTACATGGAAATGCCATCTATTGGGTTATTTCATGAAAACTATTGTTGACTCTCAGAATTTATTCTCACGTTAGCCAGGAATAATCAATTCAGAAAAGAATCTATCTGTTGGAAATGGGATGGGATGTCAAACTGAACACTGAATTCCCAGTCCTGATGTCTGGGCTAAGTTCGGAGAATCTAGGCTAAGCAACGAAAAATCCTGGAATGATGATGTGTGCTATGTTTGTTATTACATCAGAACAAAAGACTACCAACAGCTCAACCTGTGAAGTAAAACTACTTCATTTAAATTCTAAGGTTGTGTACTACTGGAAGGCAAGACAAATTGGGGTGATTTGGGGTCCTTGTTTACTGTGAATCCAGATAAAGTGTAGTGGAGGAAATATTTGGTGAAAATTCTTCATGGTTACATCTAAATGCTGGTACATTTAATAAAAAAATCTAAGTTTAGAGCAGTTAAGAATCAACCATAGTCTGAGGCTATCAGTAGGAAGCTTCTCATGGGATGAGATAAATAAAGATGCACTTATTACTTTAATGCCTTGAAGATTAGAACCCAAATGTGCTATGCTAATTTTGGTTTAAAATTTAACAAAATTCTCAATTTACTTGCAAATTATTACAGTTTGCTAAGCATTACAAACCCATATACAGAATCCACTGTAGCTATACACAGAACACTTAGATCTGCTACTCAAGTTTACATGAAGTTCTCATTTATGTACTGAAGAAGCTTTTCTTTGATTTTATATTTATTACTTCCACAATATATTTATTACTAACCTGCTGTCATACCCACATCATTATTACTCTCTTACTAAAATACTATAGCAAAGTCTTTTTGCCCATACTGTTTGAATTATTGAACAACCTGTGTTTCATACTATGTTTTGGAGCAATGACACGTAGTTGGCAATCTCTCCCATCTCCCTAAGGAAGGACAGGGGGTTAGCCTACAAAGTTCAGTAGGTTTAATCTAGTTTATAGGAATTGTACAAATTTTTGCTTGGCAAAGGAGCTGTTTGTTTAAATTATCTAAGTGAATTATCTTGCCGCCTTAATTACCTCAAAAAACCCCCTAAGTTGTTATATTCAAGAAGAATTCATCTCATTTACCATGAAATGTCTATAATACAAGTTTTCCAGGCAATGCCACAGAAATTTAATAATGTAAATGCTTAATCAAATCTTATCTGAATCTCTTGGTCTGTAAAGCTGGACAAGAAATCTCACAAGAATATGCTCTTCAGTGAACTTTCTGGTACTTCCTGCTTTTAATTTGGCCAAAAATACTGCATAGAAAAGTGCAACACAGCACTTTTTCTCCCAGCTGGAGTTAGGAAATGCAGGGTATGAAAAGTGAAAAACAGAGAGTAGAGGAAAATGATCCAAATTTTTCCAAAACCTCTGACAAATGTTTTAATTGAACTGGTTTGTTGAACTGGAACTATTAATGACTGAACCCCCAATGGGAGGATTTATAAAAAATAAGTGAGTGTTAATATCCAGATTTACAGTGTGTATGATTTGAAAATGTATTTTGTACCAGCACCCATACCAGATGATAAATGTCAAATTAAGGAATAAATACTGTACAGCATGTAACTGCTGGCAGTTTATACCCTATGTATGTGTACATATATATGCAGGCATTTAAAGGCACAGTCATGCAGCTCCACCTTTCAGCGAAAGAAAGATTAAAGACTGTTTAACAGTTACTGAAATGCAGTTCAGTTGACCATTAATATTTTGAAGATGTTAACCTTAGAGATGCTGAGGCTAACTTGGAATGCAAAAGCTTTGTGTACAGAAAACTGATCAAGGCTTTGTCCTCATCATTACTAAAAATATTTTGTCTTGTGATTAGCGTACACTAAAAAATAGAGGCAACAGCATGGGTACCAAAGCACTGAAACTGATCTGCTATATGTATTTTTATACTGCACAAAATCAGAGCCTCTAGTCAATTGCAAAACAAAACTGCACAAGCTGAAAAAAACTGGCAAGTGCTACTGTAACTTACAATGTTCGTATGCATTTTGTATGCTTATATACTGTTACAGGTCCCAAGACACAATATTCTGTTAGAATCAGCACAGAACTCAAATAGCTATACAACTGAGAGGCAAGTTAAACAGAAACAAAAAGCTGATCCAAAAAAATTTCCAGACATGGTGTCACCTGATCCTCCATAGGGGCAATAGTTGTTTTTACTAAGGTGGTCCAATGAACAGCTGAAAAGGTCAGAGTGTGGATTAACATTTTTTTGATTTCCCATGGAGTCTTCTAAATCCATGCTTGCAAAGGGTATTCTGGCAAAGCTTTCTATATGAAATTGATACTGCCTCAATGATTTTTCCCTCAACTGAATTAAAAAAAAAAGTCTATCTCAATAAAGTAGGTATGTCAGAATATGTACAAATGTAGCAAACAGAAGGTTCAGAGAATTATCAACCCTTGACAGTTAAATAGACTGAGAAATACAAATGTCAGGTGTTATGTACATTCATTCAAAAAAAAAAAACAAAAACCAAAATGGAAATTAAATGATAAATGGTTTGCAGTTCTCTGAAAATGGCTCTTCGAGTTTCAATTTTCCAAGCACTGTGCTAAGGCAACATCAGAGGATTAACTAATTATTTTGTTACGTACGGAAGAACATGGGAACATGCTAAAAACATTAGCTGCTCATTTTTATTTTTATTTTTTCTAAATAGCCATTTTATACTGGAAAGAAGTAATACGAAGAGCTTTGCACTTGGCAAGATGATTCCAATCCTTGGTAAATACTTTTTAGTCCTTAAAGAACCAGAGTATTAAAAACAAGCATCCTGGCTTCTGAATTAACTACAGAACAAAAGAATTTCTGCCCTCTGCCCCTTGGGTTTTAATCAATTTTAAATAAAGAACTCTCAGTCAAAATGCACCTGCACATACCTAACGCAATTTGCCTTTGTCAATATGGGTAGAGTATAGTGTATGATATTTTGCATAGCTAGGTGCTATGTAAAGCTTTGCTCTGAGAGTGTACAGAAAAAAAATAAATCTGCTTCAGTTTCACTACACATCCAAAAGGATAGCAGTGCCCCAGTCCATTCCTTCCTCTCAGACCCACAAAGATTTGTAGCTGTGTCTGTGAGCCAGTTAAACCTCCCATTAAGCCTGTACTCTCTGGTCAAACTATGGATACGAGATGAACAAAGTGCTGTATCTTGAAACATCCTCCGGTCTGCTTATTTTAAAGTTCAAGCACACACCAGTCAAGACTGGAACCTATGAGGAACTTTATATTCATCTTTTAGGTAAATTTTGGTGGCAGTTGGAAAGCAAAATTTCTGAAGGATAAGAAATGATGAAAAATGAATAATGGTCTTACTTTTTAAAAGGTGACTGTAATCTCGCTTTTTGCTGTCCTAATTCTGAACTGGTTGTATGTGTCCAGCATAAATAGGGACAAACAAAAGAGTGTTTTAAAATCTAACTACTGCTAATAAGGATGGCTACGATGCTGTAAGGAGCTGTTACACTAGCTGAACATCTTGATATCAATTCACTTGCAAAAGCATGCAAAAAGGATACCGAAGGCAGGAGTTGTCTCTGCCTTTTACTCTTTCCTCTTTTACCTCATGACTGGGTCTTGTATGGGAGGGACAAGAAAAAATATGGTTCTAGAAAGCAGAATGTCTTTGATTTTCCTGTAAAAGGCCAGAAGTAAAAGGCTGTAAACAGAAAAAAAACATATGCTGTTTCACATACTTGGAAGTAAATCCCTCTGTCATCTTAAGAGAAATAATACTTCTTAAAATTATCATACTGATTACATCATTAGCTTCTTCACTGTTAGTGGTAACTAGTTTATTCATCAAATACATTCACAGACACCATTTTATGACAGCACATTATTGCATTTCTTTCTTATAAGATAGTGATGGTCGGGAAAGTTAATACAGAGACAGGTGTTCTTTCTGTAGGTACTCTGGACAATTTCAAAGTATTTGAGCCGTGTTAATTGAGCAAGATTGCCAGACTGAGATTGCTGGATACAAAATCTCTTAAAAAAAATGCTTTTAAAAATTCATTTCACACCAAATACCATGTTAAAAAAGTGTACATTTTATTTTAAGGGAAGTAACCAAGTATCAGATGTATGATAACCGATTTTACAAAAGCTCTTGTATTTGCAAGCTAAAAATCAAACACAAATGTTTCATATTTCACTTGTTCCTTTCTTATGTTCTCCAGGTGAATAAATACCAGTACAAAGAGTAAATTCCTTTGTTTTACTAGAAAAGAGACATTATGCTGTAAAGTTCAAACTGAAGACAAATGCTTATTTTACATTTCAGTTACCCAGAAGAAAATTTTATGATCTCCTCCGACTGCACATAATGGAAGAGTTCTATGCCATGTTAAACCGGATCCTACAGCTGCAGTGCCAGTAAGAATGGGCTTAAAAAAAAAAAAAAAAGAAAAAAAGAGAGAGAGAGAAAGAGAGAGAAGTATCAATACAAATTACTATATAAATGATTTCTATACCACATATATCAAATTGCATAGACAAATAAACACCATAGATTTAGCACTCCTTACAAATACAGTTAAAATACAACAGAAATCCAACTGAAAAATCTGATTATCTGCTACTTAGTTCCAGTAGCTACTTACTACCTTTAAGCAAGATACAGCAAAATATTCCATGATAACAAATGTTTCAACTATTTTCATTATTATTAACATTATTATTATTTTAAAGGCATACTTTCAAACTTAGAAACCTTTTTAAATGACATTACTTCCTGTTATTTAAGCATACTCACAACTAATATGTTTGGAGGTAATATTTTTACTGTAAGCATTACAAATGTATACAAACTCCAGCAAACCCAAAATATTTCCTATGCTTTGCGTTCATTGTTTCTGGATATATTTTCATTAATGATTTAAAATATAATTAGTTCAAACCTGTAAAATACACAACCAGCTAGTTTTAGCATCTTTAGAATTAGAAATACTGAAAATTTATTAAATAACAGGTTAAATGTGTTTTTCTTCCCCTTAGCACTGATAAGGCAAAGCAAAATAAAACATATAGATCAAGCAGCTTTTAAAAGAGCAGGTTAAGTGTGGCGTGTTTTTTTTTCCCTTAGCATGGATGACACAAAACAAAACAAAATAGGTGGACTAAGCAGCATTTCTGGATGGTTTGGGCTAGTTTTTAATTGTAGCTTTTAACTATTTATGACCCTGATTTGAAGAGAACAGATGCAATTCCAGTCAAAAGCTGAACTCAGAAATTTACCTGGGGATGTCCTAAATGATGAACAAGCAGTTGAGTAGTTGTCTTTCCTGGATATCCAGTGGTTGCAAACAAATTTTCATTCACTCGGGACCACCTATGAATAAAATGAATGTACTTTTCAAATATCCCTATCAGACCATCAGAAGTGCACAGAAAGTGGAGTTCTCTTCCTTGTGGTTAACTGTGTGAAGCTGTCCAATATTCCACTAACATCAGAGAAATAAATTCAGAGAAATGGCTTGTAAATGATTCACCACCCGCAGCCCCATATGCATGTTGTTGTAAAAAAGAAAAAAATCATGGGAATGTTACATAGATACTAAATGTAGGTCATTCACAAATTTCACAAAGTTTATAGACCAGGTCCCCCTAAAAATTATTTAAGTGAGACACAGCCAGGTCCCTAAGCTCATAACTGCCTGCATATACATAGATTTATATAGACAAAACCCACAGAACAGAGACAACACTTATACCTGAATAATCTGGCTCGATCGACATGGACGGGTCTCTTATCCTGTGGATAACTAAAACAGACATTCAGGGTAAAAACTGTTCTGCAAACAACTACAGCTCATACCGTAAGTACCAAAAGCATGTATCATTTAAACAGTGAAGGGGACACATTGTCTACTCTCTGTGAAGAAGCTGAGGGAAAACCAGAGCATTCCTGCAGCTTACATCTCAGTTTGGAGTAGGAAAACTGAAGTAGTTATCCAGTTTATTACGGTTCAATAATTATCTATTTATGACTTAGAAGAAATTTTAACAAACACATAAAACTTACAGTGAAAAGTAAACAGTAGTGAGATGCTGTCTCAAATGGACAAAAAGACAGACAATGTTATTTTTAACAGATAAATAAAGATGAAACAAAGAATACCAGGGAATGATCTGTATTGATTTCATAATTCCTGATGAATGTTCATTTATTTACTGATTAGGTGATATAATATATAATGCATTTAAGTGCTGTATTAGCAACGTAGCCACATCTCTTCATGTGCTACTTAAGAAGAGAATAAAGAAACCTATCTCCTGTGTATAAAAATACCTGGAGCGAGTGATATCCCAGATTAGCCAATCACTTCCAGCAACTGCTCCAATTTTAAGAGTATTCTTTAAACACCAGTCTGCTGACATCAGCGGTGTTTGTTCACACTCTAGGGAAAGAATGGCCTGCTGTGTAATTAGATCATAGAATCGTATTGTTCCATTCTTCTCAGCTACCATCAGCTGTTAAAAGAAATCAATAGAAAGTTGTAAACTTCACATGTAATGAATCTTAGTATCTTTTCTACTCTATAGCAAACCTAGCATACTTTCAAGCAAATATTAATATTAAAATAGGTACAATTTTTCACTTTGTACCAGAAAACATTCTCCTGAACACCAATAAATAAAAAGCACTTTTATGCTACTGTCACATTGTTATACATAATATATCTTTAGGTACCTATGTATATAATTTTGGTGCTTAGAAGCACCAGTTCTTAACCACCAATGCACTGTGCATTTAGAATTGTATAGCAAAAAGTTATCCTTTTAAAATTAAAAAGTTCCTGTTCTGAGTACAAAGAACTGACTGACAGACATGGTGCTGTACAAGGAAACAACAGTATTAATCAGTGTAACTGTAGAATCTGGATTCACGCTTACTGATTTTATATAATATCTCTTACTTCATCCTGTAACAGCCTGCAACAGATTTTATCTCAACTTTTTCCATGAAAGCAATATATTCAAGCAGTTGTTTATTAAGTATTGTAGTAAGAGCTTCCTGATTAAATGATGAAAGGTATTTTCTCCATGAGGAGATGATGGTTTCCAGATAGTCATGGAAGTCAAGGAATGCAAAGAAGCATTAAAAACAATACTCCAGTAACATCCAAGTTTATTTGGAAAAACTGAGATGTCACCAAAACGTGCTCTTCTGCAAACTACAGGACATGGTGCAGTAAGCCTTTTGATTTGCAATAAGCTTTTCAGCAACCATCAAGTCTGTCAAGTTGTACTAGCTTTTGGGGGGGGGGGGGGGGTTCGTTAAAAAACAAACAAACAAACAAACAAACAAAAACCTCCTGCACTTACTCTTTGATAAGGGTCAAAGAAAAGACAAGCTAATATGTAAGAATGCAATATTTTGGGGCAAATCTAGTAATTTTGTTGTGCTAACAAAGTACCCCAGTAGCAAACAGTAGCAAACATTCAATTGTGATACCACCTGAATCAACAGTTTCCTAGTTTTCTTAGTAAGGACTGAATATTGATATTGGTGGAAAGTGTGATAAGAATAGAAATCCTTCTTCCCTATTGCTGTGTAAGTATTTTGATACCTCATTTGACTGCTTTTCTGTTTTAAGTGTGTTTTTTTGTGGTAATCTGAACAACTATTTGTAGCTGCTTAAGGCAGTTATTGATTGGCCCAACAGGAATAATAAATACAAGATTGCAAGGACTAGACCATTAATGAAGCTGAATGTTTTGGTATATATCAGCTGATTAATCCTTCCTAGTACAATAAACAGAGAAGTATAAAAACACAGTGTATTGATTTGTTTTGATTTTTCAGCACATATTTCATATATTCCAAGCAAGAACAACAACAAAAAAATCCCTTACTAACTTCAAACAGATACTTTTCAAAACTTGGCATGCTTTATAAGAGTCTATGTTATTGGTGAACTGTGTTACCATGACTGAGAAAAACTTGAACTTTTCACTGGTAACTGTAAGTTAATATGCAATCAGCAGAACAGTTACCAACAACAATTGATGTATGTAATAAAGAAGGAGTATTTCTGATGGGAGGAGTGAGGGACTGAGGGTAAAATTATTAGAATGAGAAGGAGAATTCATTTACAGTGACTTCACATTAGCAGATCCAACCAATATCCAGTTACAAAGTACACTAGCTCCCCAAACTTCAATCTTACTACAGCATCAAAGATTCATAGTTTAGATAAATCCACCCTCCTGTTATTTTAAAGGTGGTGAGGGTGAAGAGCTGTAAAACACAACCTTAAAAGCCTCCTCAGGATGCCAGCAAACACTCATTCCAGGAGAACGTAAAACAAAATGGGCCTTCTCATTTCCTTCCAAATCCCAGACCCTAAAGCAAAAAAAAACCAAAAAAGCACAAAGTATTAAACTATCTATTGCCATTTGACAGCAAATACATTAACTTTCATTGCCTCAATACATTCACAAAGGAAGTGACTAAATGAAAAAATGTTTGTGCTTTATCACTTCAAAAGTCAGTAAAAAGCAGTCAGTGCTGAAGGTAATATATTTAACGTTCATGAAGTAGGCAGAGCCTCTGTTTAAAAGGACAATATCAAAATAATTTGACAAGTTTAGTTGTCTAGACATGAAATCTAGATGATACATTCCCACTTCATTCCTAAGTCAACACTACAGCCTTTGTACTATACCATAAATAACAGTGAGACAATACAAAGCAGGAAGGTCAGTGTTGGTCTAGCTGATACAAGCAACCTATAATGAAGTACCAAGCAACTTAAATCATCCACATTACCATGTAAAGGATAAGACCATGAACTGAAGTATTTTGCTTGTCTAATCTATGCATTTCCATTTTTTCCTGGTAAGACAAGATTGAGTAATGGAAATATAAGCAACTAAAAATGAAGCTAAGACAAACAAAAGGATCTACACTGGGTAACACTAGCCCACAAAGGGTCTTTGCAAGCTTTCGACAAATAAATCACATATGCCAGTTTAATCTTTTCCTTTAGAAGCACCTACAGTACATATTAGCAGTTAAAAAAAACCCTAAAAAATCAACAATATTTGGTCAATATGGATTGACAAGGGAAGCATATGCTAAAACACCAAAACTAGGTTAGGTGATGAGTGAGTTTTCTTTGGATGCATTTGATGTGAGTGTTAATGAACCATGAAGCTACTTCATTTATAAAATGCAACTAAACCAAAACTGAGACTATTTTACCTCACAGCCACTGCTCAGCTGACTCTTTTTTCTACAAAATCAGTAGCTCAGTTGCAGGACAAAGACATCATAGTTGTGAACATCAGTCTGAACTACAAGGCTACATGCTATTCATATGCATTTGCACACCGAAACATACACATATATCCTTCTTCCTTGGCATGCAAAACCTTAGAAACAGCCAATTTTTTAAGTAGTGTTCTGCTCAGTCTTTTGAGTTAGATGAGTGGCTACGTACTATTATTGTTTATTTTAGAGGATTTTTGCTGACTTCCTCCAGACTTTTTCAGTTTATATCTCACCAGGGTGCTTAGAGCCTTATATTTAAGAGATTTCAAAAAACTCTTAAATAATACATCATAAGTCTAGACAAAATATATGGGAATAAAGAAAATATATTTAATGAACAATGTTGTTTTCTTATGCCAAACCACAACAGATCAAATATTTGTTCTCCCTGTAGAAAACACAGGGTCTCTAATCTTGAAGAATCAGTGTCCTTATTAAAAAAAGTCAAAACAAAAACCTGACAACTGTTTAAAAAAATGAAATATCTACTTGATTAGGTAATTTAGAAACATACAATACTTTCTTCTACTGCCAAAAATTTTGCCTTGTAGATTTGTCCAAGTCAAATCAACACTTTCCATGTGTATTTACTGTGCAGGGAGAAAATTATGATATAACAGAAGATGGTGAATCATTTTGGCCAAAGGAGCATGCCATCATGTTTCCTTCCCTGAAATGAGTGAGGTTATTAGGTGTTGAGACAGAAATTTATTCTTTCTACCTCCCTATGTTTGTTTTTTATAAAATGCCAAACTTGTATCTCTTACTTTGTAAGAATGGTAAGATTGTTAATAACAAACAGTATAGGAAGGGGAAAAAAAGGATAAATGCCCCTCTTATATTTCCTTCTTTCTTGATTGATAACAAAGATGGTATCAAACAAAAACCAAACAAAAAAACAAACCAGGCAATACATATCAAAATAGATCCTTGTCTGAATGCATCAAGTCCATGCTGGTATGGAAGTTTACAATTACATATGTGTTCAATTAACTCTTTTCAATATTTCTTTGTGACTAACCCAAGTAAAAAATGTGCAAAGACCAAAATTTAGCCAAACTGATTTTCAGTTACTCAATTGCTCAGTAATCATAACCAAATCAGCTACAGATGCTAAAAAAACCATCTAGTTTTGTCCACATTCCTATCATGTAAATCAATCCCATTCAAAACCCTTGAAACTTGACTAATATTACCATGATTTTATACCAAAGCAAACTAGTGTCTACTTTTCTTCAAACATCCTTATTTTTTGTAACCCTGCAATGTGTCACCCTCTTACCTCTCCTCCTCCTCCCATCAACCATTGTTGTATAGACTTGTTATTGGGCTTGTGGTATTTTTCTTGATATTTAAAAAAGCTTCCACTATAAGTTTAAAGGAGAAAAGTTTGAATAACCACAGTTGAAACAAGGGCCAAAGTCTGAATAATGGAAAGCCTCAAAAATAATATGTAATCTGCTCCGTAAATTCATTATTTTTTAAGTAACTAAGGACTGAGAAATTACATACTGCAGTGCTCACAAAATTTAAACTAACACAAAATACAGATAGTTTGCAAATGCCGTTAAAGAAGATTGAGATACTAGTTGTCATGGTTTAACCCCAGCCAGCAACTAAGCACCACGCAGCCGCTCACTCACTCCCCCCCACCCAGTGGGATGGGGGAGAAAATCAGGAAAAGAAGCAAAACTCGTGGGTTGAGATAAGAGCTGTTTAATAGAACAGAAAAGAAGAAACTAATAAAGATAATGATAACACTAATAAAATAACAACAGTAATAATAAAAGAATTGGAATGTACCAATGATGCACAGTGCAATTGTTCACCACCCCATTAGTCCCTGAGTGGCGATCCCCCGCCCCCACTCCTCCCAGTTCCTATACTAGATGTGACCTCACATGGTATGGAATACCCTGTTGGCCAGTTTGGGTCAGCTGCCCTGGCTCTGTCCTGTGCCAACTTCTTGTGCCCCTCCAGCTTTCTTGCTGGCTGGGCATGAGAAGCTGAAAAATCCTTGACTTTAGACTAAACACTACTTAGCAACAACTGAAAACATCAGTGTTATCAACGTTCTTCACATACCGAACTCAAAACATAGCACCCCAGCTACTAGGGAGACAATTAACTCTATCCCAGACGAAACCAGGACACTAGTACGCTTTTCGTCACCCACATCCTATGATTAAACAAACAAATGACAACTGCAGTTATCTCAAAGTGCAAAGATATTCAAACTACATTGGAACAACTATATTGTATGTGGTATGCATGAATATGGATAATGACGTGCTGCGTATATGCAGTAATTTTATCACACAATGGACTTTAATAAAAGTTGGCAAAGTATTCATTAGAACATCTGAAAACCTGTCTTGTGGCAATGGAGATTATCCTTATTTTATATTCTAACTTTCTGAATTCTGAATAATTCTAACTAGAGAGCAAACCCAAATCTAACTGAATAAAAATCATCATTTGCAATAGCAAAAGACAAAAACCATATTGCAACCTTCAGGCATTTCTCAAATCCCCAGAAGATGGAAGTAAAAAAGGGAATTCTTTCAACATAAGGTTTCCAACAATTTTAGTGAGTAGAGTGGGGGCTAAAACAAACCTTGACATCTGATACCATTCCCAACCACAAAGCATGATCAACTATACTTGAAACATTACTCACAGATTGCTGTCTGACCTACTCTTAAAAATGCCCAACATGGTTTGTTTTTTTTAAATAATATCTAACTTAAATACTTAAATACCCCTCGCTGATGTTTCTTTATATCTCCATTGGACATATTCCATGTGTAAGGAAAATCCTATCACTCCTGAAAAGCCTAGAGGACTGCGGAGAAGGAGAGATTCCTGTTACAGAGATCACACAATGAAGTTAAAGAGCGAAATTGTTCCTCATTGAGCACAACGAGTGAGGAGAGGAAAATCTCAGAAAAGGAAAATGGAAGTGCAGAGATTAGTTAACACCGTGGAGAATACCATCAACACTGGCCTTGTCTCAGGTCTTCTGCCAGCTCCATATGGAGGTGGTTATCAAAGACCTGAATAGGATACTAGGCAGGACACGAAAGAACAGAAGGCTGAAGTGGAACTGTAGAAATCCCTTCTAGCTGTTCAGAAGAAGAAAAAGGTTTAATATTCAAGATAATTTTTAGTCACTTATTTTATTTTACTGACAAAATAAAGATTTTAAGTTTTTATAAATCAGGTAATGCACTGCCCAACCAACCGTTCACTGCTGCGAAATCTGTAGCAGAGCTCCCTATTCAGCACAGTGTGCGAAACAAGCCACAAGAGTGGTTGCATGGGGAGAAAGGGAAAATTCATCTCTGCTGCCTAGCACTAGTCCACCAGGCACAGCCATCTTAAACTATCTCCTGACTCAGCATACAGGTTCCTAAATTTGTGCCTGTAGAACCTTTCCTTCACTTATTTTTGATCCATGAAATAAAAGCCTTTTCACTGAGTAAATGTATAAATACTCTTTCAGAAAGTTGATACATGTTCACCATTTTCTTTCGGTGGTCAAAGCAAATGTCAATGTTATTAAAGAATTAGTAATTAGAATCTTTCAGATTTGGGCATTAAAATCCATGTTACCTCTAGCCTCTTGTAATATCTACTTGGATATACAAGCATTGATCTATTTTCACTGGTAACTGTGATTCTGATTATCCCCTGCAATGTTGGTAGAAGTGGGAGAGGCAGGGGAACTGCACATGTACTACCTCAAGGGTCTCAACTGACTTCTTTGCTATGTGAATTTCAGAACATGCACACTCAGAAATAAGTCCAAGAAATAAACACTACTACTGCTGAAATACCCTTAAAGTTATCTAGAGTAAAGCCAGAGACTAAGCAGTATTTTTGCAAAAATGTGAAGCTTCTGTTGTATCCTTTCAACCAAAGAAAAATTAGCTGTTAGAGTTATCAGCTTATTGTTTCAATGTTGATGTAAAACTAAATGTTTCTGTGGTATGACTGTTACTGAGAAACTCAACTACAATTCTGCCAATGACTTTCTAAACTACAAGGTAACTGCTAAACAAATCCAATGCAATGATTTCTATTTAAAACAATTTATAGGCTAGACTACATTCTAGGACTGTAGCTATCATTTCATCCACATATTTTGAAGACTTTCAAACTAAAGGCTTATTCATCCACAGTTAAGACCAGACTGAAATAACTTTCCAAACATTTGATTTGAAAAGTGTGTTTGGTTTTTGTTTTTGTTGTTGTTTTTTTTTTTAAGCTGACTGGATACTATAACACGAGACCAGTTAATACTTGCATATTGATTGTGAAGTACAACAGAAGTTGTTGGTTAATACTTGCATCGTGACTGTAAAGTATAACAGAAATTGTGTAAGACTACATTTGGGGGACATACAGGGATGCATACAAAAAGTGTGCAAAGTCAAAAGACTAGACTCTTAAAAATAATCCAAGACTCTCCTTTATTTTTATCAATGATAATGCATGATTAGCTTGATAATTATAATTGGCATACCTCAGAAAGGATAAATATTTTGGTGTGATATTTCTTATATTAAGGGACACTGGGGAATTCTATCACACAAACAGATGAAGATAGAACAACATGAAGTAAGATATCTTTTTTTAAAATTTTGGCAAAAATTCATAACTGAGTGCTCTAGGAATGGGAAGATACAAATAAAATATAATTTTGGAGGCAAGAATAAGTGAAGAAGGCAACTTTTCAATATAGCTAAAGACTGAAATATTTATTGAATTAACAAGGTAAGACTCAAGTGCAACAAGCATTGGCAACACATTGAAGAACACAAGACAAAAAAACCCAAACAAGTTACCATTGGCTTTCCTTCATATTGCCTAGAGAAAGACCTACACAAAATAACTAAGACATAAGAGTACCATGTAAACAAATACACTATAGATTAAAACCCCCTGAAAACAGATGAAACACTACTATAATTTTGAGACTCTAGTTAATTTAGTTTCCAGTGATATCAAACCTTTCCCCACAATCTCTGTCCAGGGAGCAAAACTAATCTTCTGATGGACTGGCTTTTGTGGGAGAAGGCTGAACTTGACAGTGACTGATAAATAAATTCACAAAGTCCTTCTCTATGAAGAAACATGAGCCACAGCGTAAGTAAGTGAACAGAACTCAGAAAGGAATCAAAGAGCAAGTACTTTCACAGATAAAGTGGAAGATAAGTCAACTGTACGTTCTTTTCTATTACGCACACATAAAGAGAGGAAGATGATGTAGTTTAAGGAATAATTAAAAAAAAAGAGAAAGGGAGGGAGAGAGAGGGATGGATGAGTCCTTTTCAGCTTTTTAAAATACAAGCCAATCCAGCACTTCATGACCATAAGAAAGTGCCATGCTGCCATGATTAAGGGCCTGACACTGTCAGTAATCTTTCAGTTCAATATCAGTATGGAGTATGAGGTGGTTAGCAATCAGATTGAATTAACCTTTTAACAGTCAGAATTTAATTTTTAGCATGCATATGAGACTAGTGGGTTTTATCAGGACAGTATTTTGCATGAAATAATCCAAGAAATATCAGATAATGTCAAAAACTACCAACAGCGGAGGGGTGTCTGTTAAGCTCGTGCTGTTTTCCAAACATTTCCTATGTTCTTCTTGCAAAGGCTTCATTAAGTATCAGAACAAAATGATTTGTACATCTGAATCCCTACAGCCTCCTGTATTGTGTTTCCAAATCATAATGAAAAAGCCAGCTATTTTTTTCTTTTTTTTAAGAGGGGTGCACAGGGAGTTGCACATCCAGTTCTCATTAGCAAAGCAGGACATACACGTTCCTATACTTAATGCAAATGATCAAAGAAGTGTATAATGCTTTATAATTTTAAGGAATTAAATGAAATATTCCTTAAAGCTATCATATAAGTTTTTTTCTTATTCATTAAGCATGCTCTTATGATACCAAGAAATGGACAAGCAAATTACTTTAATTACACATAAATATTACATAGAATTTTGAAACTGAGATATGAAAGGTAGATCATGAAGAAAACACAATTAGATATGAAGGAAAACAATTAGATTAAATCCAGGAGGTAATTTACTTTTCTGTCATGACCAAGTTTGGCTTTCAGCAGAAATGTATAAATATACTAAATTTGATATTTTAATGTATACAAAAGATATTTACTTGTATTTTTTTCACTTCAATTATACTCAATATGTTATAAATAAAACTGAGTCGAGTTTTTGTTTAGTATAACAGTAGTTATTTTAGCTATTTCCTCTGCCAGTCTTTTGCAATCGAGCTTTAGAAATGATTTTCTTTCTCTATTTTTTAAGAAAGAGAAAAGCAATTATGAAATGCCTAAAAAAGTGAAATACAGCAAAATTTTAAAATTACAATATCCTGCCAAAGGTATAAATTAGCTATATGCTTATCAACTGCTTCATCCATCTTGGAACATGGCCATCCTTGGGACAAAATGAAGGAAGTAACATACGATATTTAGGACCCAGAATTTGAATTTTTCAATCACCTTTACAGATGTAATTTTTACCTACAGGAATTTTGATCTTTAATATAAATGCAGTTGTAACTGCAATGTGGTGGGTTTTAAGTGTCTTCCAAAGGTGTCTTCTTTCAGAAAAGCAATTCTTTTTAAGGTTATATTAGTTTTGAGATTCTCAGTGCAGAGAAATGTGGGATTATGAACGCATACAGCATATTTACATACCAACACCTCTTCACTTGTCTATGAATGCACATAACACTTTTCTTCACAACTATATAACATAGATGGCTACTGCAGTTATTTTTATGCAAGAGTATTTTTAATTCAGTTCTACTTCACAGCTGGGAAAAAGTCTTGTGTTGTGAGACCAACAAAGTCAACAAAGACTATGTGCAAGAAACAACAAGAATTCCTGAATGACATAGCAGCAATTTAATGGTAAGAACATTGAATATCACCAGTATCTGAGTTACACTGTCTGTCTTTCAACCAAAATGACTGAACCCAGCTCTGAGATGTCACTGTTGCAGCAGCTTGTAGCAAGATTTTTTTAGTGCATGAAAACTGAAAATTTGAGTTCCTTGGATATCTCTGCTAAACTTACTGCTGAGTGAAAACCAGGTAAGATCTAAACATGTTTGTGTATATTCTGTACATACTGAGGCATTTATTAAGACTTAAAAGTGGAACTCTAACAGAACAATACCCAAGCATTCAAAACTTCATGTTTTTGTACTAATTCTTCTACAACTTTATTCCAAAGGTATTAACAGATGATGTATCCTGAGAACAATTTCAGGATAGAAACTCAGTACAGACAGAAGAATTATTCCTCTTCTTACATTACTGCTGAAGCAAATTACACAGTAAGTAAGGAATGATTTTGGTAAGTCCCAAGGAATGCATTTTCCATTAGTTTTGAAAGTGTAACCTTTAAATTCAATAAAAAAAGTCTTCATGCTCCACATGCATGAATGGAAAAAATAAGAACTCAAGTAGCCAAAAAAAATCCTACTTATTTCCCATGGCTTTTAGCCAAAGGCGTTATGGTTTACTGCATAAAATATCTTTCAGAGTTACTAAGTTGAAAACTTGATAGTATACATTAATTATATCATTTTTATTTCCTTTTAATTTATTATCAATTAGACTACTGGTTTTAAAACAGTTCCCTTTCATCCCAGGAACACTGAGCATTTCATAAAATAAAACAAAAAAAGGCCACACATTCAAACAGCTCTTTACTGAATAAGCCCAATATTAGTTTAGATTTATTGAAGAAATTAAGAATAGGAAATAAATCAGAACAAGCTACGAATAAGTCATATACTTCTACTCTTCATTCCTAATGATTTTGTTGGGAATATGGACAGGGCGTCTATGGAAAATCTGCCTACTGGACTAAGTAGTATTTCTGAGTTCCCTAGGGGTGTTAAAATCACAGGCCTTTTAGATTTTCTATTTATGCAGGGCAGAGTAGCTCTACTAAAGCTACTAAACTGTGATTAATACCAGTTGATGATCTACCCTTTAAAAAAATCTCATACACAGAGTAATCATTCTAAGAGCTATTCCCTTCTCTCTTAAGCCATCTTCTACCTGCTAAGTGAAAAATGACCTTTTTTCCCCCCCTAAGTACTACTTGGTTATTTATATAGGAATTGGTATGGTGGTAACTTCAAAGAGCAAATACATGATTCGTATAATCACAGAAAAAAAGCTAAAACAGTTCCTTAATCGAGAGAAGTGTTGAATTATCACAGCTATTACAAAGAAAAGTCAAAGATAATGCTTTCTCAAGTCTCTTGCTGCTACTATTGCAGTAGCCTTGCAAAGCCTGCATGGCTGCCCTCCTGATCTCTCCAACTGCAAGCTGCATTGGAAAGATAAGAATAGTAGCTTTACAGATTCATGTGCACTACTAGAAGAGGAGGATGGGGGAACCTATTGACAAGGAAAAACTCCCGTACTACAAAACCTTAACCAGCGTTTTTCAAAGTATTTAACCACCATGCTTCCTTTTTACTTTCAGTTACAAAGAACTAAATACATGGGTTTGAAGCAGCTATAATCATGGTATTATGAGCTGCCAGTAGCACTGTATTAGTATGGTACTGTCCTTAGGCTATGTAATCCCACCTCCTAGTAAGGCTAATAAATTTGGGTAGACAGACAAGTTCACATACATATACTGGTTTTAAACTTGACTCATATGATGACAGAATAGGTAAGAGAGGGACTGTATAGTTCAGTGCTGAGCTATGCATGTCCTCTCTCCTATTCTTATTCTTTTTATTCCTGTCCCAGCAGGGGGAATGATAGTGCACATAACTCCAAGACAGATCAGGTTTTTTTCACATTGTATCTAGTTAGTTCAAAATGTTGCTTTGAAAAAAACCAACCCCCAAGTCACAATAAAAAGCCAGTCCACAACTTGGTTAACAAGACTAGTCCACTTGTTCTCTTGTTAGTGGGCTATGAAGGCTCACCAAAAAAAAAAAAAAAAAAAAAAAAAAAAGGCTTATTTATTTAAGCAAGCATATAAAGCATACACACACAGAAAAAGCCAAACACTATCTCAATAATGCTTTGAAGAAAATGCATACCTGCAGGTGTGATCATCACTTACACTTGCAACTTCTTGGCCTTCTTTGGGAGCAAACACCAGATCATTAATGTAATCTGAGTGGCCATCAAATGTCTGTCAACCAGAAAAAAGAAATACTTATCGCCAACTGTTCCATCAGTTCACAATGTATTTAATAGACCCACTAAAGGAAAGATGTAAGAGTGTTAAGATAAAGCTATCATTTTACATGGAAAGTAAAAAAAGTATTTATCAGTAACTGGAGTTCTTTAAAATATTTAATTCATGTGTAGATTCATACTGTAGGTGAAAAGACTCCCCACTATGCCTTGTAGTTGCTACAGAGGTCAGCTTGATGCTCTTGCTTGACAGAGATCAGTGAATCACACCAGAACTTTTTAATCTCCTTTCAACCACTGAATTTTGAAGGTAAAAGATAATAAATCTCAGAAAGAAAGAGAAGAATGAGCAGGAAGTGAATGTATGCATGATCTACATATCTTAAAGAACTCCGATTACTGGTAAGTAACTCTTATCTCTGAAGAGTAGTTTTTACTAGGGGTTTCTGCAAGCAGCAAGAGTTTTTTCCTGAAGGAGCAATAAAACACCACTTGTCCAGTATATGCCCTTTTCCTAGCAGTCAGCACACAAATTGCCTGAGGATATGTCCACTAAAGATGGCAGACCAAAAGGCTACCTTTCGAAAAAGCAGTGAAAAAACTCTCAGTGAAAGATGAAACAAGACAATGCACACTGAAGACTTTAAGAAAACCAAAAATGAGGAACAACAGTACAAGCAAAACCAAGCAACCTGTACAACACCTTAGCAATTAAGCACAATTTCTATTATGCATTTGAGAGGAACAGACACAGTGCTTTGCGCTCTCTACTTTATATGCTGTTGTGCTGAAGAGGAAAGAAAATGGGGTATAGTGCACACTCTTCTTTTACTGTGAAATAATAGATCATCCATTCTCAAATAATAGGATATGAGCACTCATGGTGTGAATGTACATGTGAACTGTCACTCAAAAGCAAACATTTACAGTTGTATCAGAAAGCATGAAGTCATTTCAAAGGGAACCTTGTTACTGTGTAATTGTTCTCGCCTGAAGCTTCTTAATCATGACATTTTTATTTCAAAGGACTGAGAATAATTTATCTGTAACAAAAACCAACTTAGCAGCATAGCTTTTCTGAATAAAAGCAAAATCCCAGTTTTAGTAAAAATTAAAAGGTAGGTAATT
The DNA here is from genome assembly GCF_964188355.1 of Buteo buteo. Taxonomy (NCBI): domain Eukaryota; kingdom Metazoa; phylum Chordata; class Aves; order Accipitriformes; family Accipitridae; genus Buteo; species Buteo buteo. The sequence continues at coordinate 7,114,021 of NC_134189.1, read as the reverse complement.
TTTACATATTTTGAAGACTTTTCAGCTATCTTGGCCATAATATCAAGACACCTTTTTTTTTTCCTCAATTCTATGAAGTGTTTTGTACTTATTGACAGACATCAGTAATCTTTTGAGGTTTACCGTATCCTCAAAAACCTAGGTTAAAGAACTTATGCATATTTAGCATTAAGCAAGCATGCAAAACTCATCTCATTTAGGGTCCAGTCGAAGTGTAAAGTACATTCAAATTCATTCACATGGGGACTAGGTATGAATAAATCACCTCTGGTTTCATTAGAAAATCTGTAGCTAGTTAAGATACCAGTTTGCTCCATCTGAGGATTTACATGTATTTTCTCTCATTAAGTACACCTACGGTCTTTTTGACAGAAATCTCACTTAAAATTTTAAGTCAGGCAAATGTTCATGTGTAGATGTTTTATCTGTTACTGTTCCATCCTCTTCAGTCCCACTGACAAAGTCTCAAGGCATAGCTGCTCTTGTTTTGCCCAGCAAGGTATCATAAAAAGGAGACAAAAATATCTTCTGGATAATAGCATGACATGGAGAGATTGCAGAGGAAAGCAAGGTCGAATGAAAACAACCAGTTCCACAGTTTTCTGAAAGGAAAACACACTATCTGTTCTCTAAGGGTAGCTATTCTGAGGAACAAATGTAGAACTGATTAAAAAAAAAATATATATCTCTCAAGCATGCACAATAACTAAATCCCCCCTCTCTAAAAAGTTTATGAATGCCTCATCAATTCAATACAGAAACATTTTCAGCAGCCAACTTAATTTTTTGCAATAGCTCATAATTTTATTAAAACCTAGTGGCTTATACTAGAACTAATACATCCTAAGATGATGATAACTATTTAGACAGAAATGCCAAGTTTTTTGAAAATTTTCAGCATTCTGAATTCAAATATCCTGCCTCATTTTACTTCCACAGTTCTGATGAAATATGCTTTTTATTAAACAAAATTTGAAGCAGGAGAAAGAAGCCACAAACCACTTCCAAATGAAAACCTCAAAAGAAGAAAAAGATTTCATGAAGATCCATCAGTCATATTTTACCTTTTGTTTGTTGTTCTGGGCTTGATCCAACCCATAAATTTTGGATTAGTCGTGTTGACAAAGTAATGGAAAACTCAGTATGCTTCAAGTTCCTTGTTGATAATTACACCAAGACACTTTTTCCACTGGGAAAACAGAGTAAGATTACTCCGTCTATCCCTCCAGAAGCAACACATACTAATTGTTTACTATAAAAGACAAAATGTTCAGAGATTACATTTTAACTGTAATCACATACTTCCTTCAGCTTTATTTGCACATTTTGTACCTCTCCTGAAAATCCCATGTGTAAAGTGTGCACCGTACAATGGATCAAAGTCTTCCATGTGTTCATTGTGAGTTCAACCTCAGGTTTATGAAGTAGCTTTTCTGAGGTATCAATTGACTCTTAGTAAGAAACCACCATATCAAACTTTATTGAAAGCCAGCTCAGCATAGCTCACTGAGTATTTGTGAACATCTGAGATTTTGAAAACACTTTAAATCAGAGTTAGATGTTACTTTTTTCTTGACAAGAAGTATATAGTACAATGATCGTCCAGGTAGAAGAAATTAAGATGATTATCTGGGGAAAATATTTTCCATACGTTTTGTCAAAACCCCCCCAGAAGATAGTCTCAAAGACAACATTTTTATCAGTATAAACATACTAGTCCACATTCTTCCTTTTCACTAATGAGTTCCTCACTATTAGGTAAAAATAGGTATTTTTAGCTGTTTTCTGACTATTTTTAACAGTAGACCAAGCTGACCCAGTAACAATATGGATTTTTATTTTTTCCTCAGTCTCAGTACATCCTTAATGAAGTTCTTAGACTGTTAATTCCAGTGGTGGAGCTGCCATAAACAAAGCTAATAGCTTTAATGTTAAATTCAAGCCAATGATCTTTAGTCTCCTTATGTCAAAAAATTAAGAAGCATCCATGATATCTTCAGCTGACAAAAATCAAATCCTATGATCCTTCTGTCTACATTAGACACTAGAGGAGCTTATTTATACCAACTGGAGTTGAGTACTTAATATATTGTAATTGCTTGTTTCCTTCTGGGGCAAAATAACTTTCATACTTCCAGTACTTACAGCTGTGGCTGTTCAGCCTAATACCATGTTCTAATGTACAATGCCTGTTGTATTAATACTCTGTAGTCTCTACACTCACTAGAAAAGAAGTCCTAATGGTAGAAGAATCAGTTCTCCACCGAACCTTTTTGTATGAAAAATAACTGCTATCTTAATGGAAATGTAAATGTGGCATTTCAAATTTATTTCTAGGCATCCAGTCAAAGCTACTGTGTAATAAATTCCCCTAAATTAGAAGTGCATGTTTTGAAGTGTCATGTGTGTTGGTCAGATACCAGAAAAAAATCTTGTCAGAACTGGGAAAACAATAACCCATCACAGAAATTCTATTCTGAAAAAACAGCACTCAGCAGACTGTGCTACTGAGTTACCCCATTTGCTTCTCTGATTGTAATATAGATCATGCATTGATAATAAGCTAGGAAAAATCATCTCATTGAGTATATTAAAAATTATTGTTGTTTTAAAAGTGTGTTGTTTGTAATCTCATTCTAATTCAGTAATAAACAGCTTACTAGAATTCTCCATTAGAATAAACTTGCTTATTTGAACTTGTATGTTAAAAGTTTAAGCTCATGAATTATCAAAGGTGTGTTTGTGTGAAATTATAACACTGATTATTTGTCTGGAAGTAATTAGTTCCTAATGAGCAAAATGGCAAATCCCATTGGTAATTCCTAGTGTTAAGTCTGGGCTGTATCCCACATCAAAGTGGAGAGTCTGAAAGATGGTGTAGACATGAAGTCTACTCTGAAAAGTATAAAAGAATACATTTTGCTAAGGACCAAATGATGTAGGGACAGGAAGAGGTATGAAAGTTATGAACTATTACAGCTGTCACATTCAATTTTTGGCAAAAAAACATAAAATTGTTGATCATTAATTAACCCCCAATAAAAATAATTAACATGTTTCATATTTATTAAACACGTGGAAATAAACACTCATCCATGGCTTGAACCAGTGTCCACTGAAGTGAAGAGACTTCTCATTGATTTTAGCAGACACTCCATTGGGTCCCTTGTTAATCCAAAATAAATAAATAAATAAAAATTTAGATGCTGAATTTAGCTGAATAGAGCCTGTAGCACCACATTCATCCATATATTTTATTATTTCCGCTTATTAACCATCCATCATCTACACTGTTATTGATGATTTCATCCATTCTCTTTCTTCTGGGTGCTTAAGAAGTTCTATAAATTTCTCAAATTGCAATAGACATACATAATTAAGTAACTTTACATTCTACTAAAAAGTTAAAAGATTTAATTCACAACTTAATATTAAAGCCTGTTGTCTGCAGTATCATAAAACTGGCAGTTATTATATAAATAGATAACTTTAATAAGGAATGACAGACTTCAACTCACAAGCAAACAGCATTAAGAACTTTTAGAAATATTTTGTCAGAAGTGCCATCCAAGTTGATTGTAACTATGTCAGTTATCCTACTGCCTGGGTGACAAAGCCATGTAAGATGACCAAATATGAAAGAAGGAAATTAAGGGTAGGTGCATGTATGAAGTATCATAAAAAGTACTTTTTTTAAAGAAAAGACGTTCTGTTTTTTAGTAACATCCATCTTTTCTTCTTATGCCATGCCTTTATTCATTCCATTATCAGTATGGTCACATAAGTGAAATCTTTAATTCACTTAGTTTCTATACAATAAGTATAATTGTCTTACTAATACAAATTACCAAACTACAAATGAAATTCTATTATTTTCTCCTTTATACTCAATACATAACTCTCACCAAAAGAGGCATTACCATATTCCAAAGCACTAAAAAAGAAGCAACCCTCTCCCCTGAGTTTTATAGTATTACTTAGCCTTGCTTATTCTTGGCTGAGACCTCAACAAAACAAATTCAAACTGGTTAGCATAAACATCTAATTAATATTAGTACTTGGACTGGGACACTGTTTCAAAGGCAGAATTTTGAAGAATATGTACACATCCAAGTGACATAGGACCTGACGTCTTGCAAAGAAAAGAAATCGCCAGAAAACCAATCTTCAGCTTATAAAGCGAAGACAGCATTTAGACCTGGCTTCTTTTATATCACTGGTTTAGGAACACTACCACCTACATTGAAAGAAAAGCAAGTGAAATTGTATTCGAAGTAGACATTTCCTTTGTCTCCATCTTAGAAATAAACAAGTGACAGCCTATGAGCATGTTTAGTGTATCTGTCTGCAGTTATGTACTAAATTCAGTATTCCTTCTATTAAATTTTCTACTGTTTGAAAGAGTTGTATTGCAACTTCCAGTTCCCCATGAAAGAGAAATTACTAAATTTGCTTTTCTTATAGAGGAGTCCAGTAACCTATACCACATAAAATTTTACAGGTCTGTATATAAAGGAACCTTATCCAACATGGTACTTGAAATTCATTCGTAGAACATTCTGTTTGTGCGTACATTTTAGATGATCCATAAGCCTCTACTTGCTTTTCTTCAATTTGGTTAAATTGTTACATAAATACTTTTAAATCAAAAGATAACGTAGCTGATAATTACAGTTATTCCCACTTTAAAGACTGAAAGATATATACACTTGTCCTGGTTTCGGCTGGAATAAAGTTAATTTTCTTCTAAATGTGTATCCCAATGTTTGAAGGTCCCACCACCCATTGCTCTCAGTCTAGTCCTTACCAATCCATTGTATCGCTACATTTTCCTGGAGGCTGGTGCATGACAGGGGATGTGATATACCCACTCAATGCCATGCTCTTTGGACCACGTGTCTATGAAGTTGTTTCAGAAATTAGTCCCATTATCTGACTCAATTTTTTCTGGGGTGCCATGTCACCATAAGACTTGCTTTTCAAGGCCCAGGATAGTGTTCTGTGCAGTGGCACGGGATACGTTTCCAGCCATCCAGTGGTTGCTTCTACCATTCTAAGCACACGGCACTTGCCTTGGTGGGTTTGTGGGAGTGTGATATAGTCAATCTGCCAGGCCTCCCCATATTTGTATTTCAGCCATTGTCCTCCATACCACAGAGGTTTTAACTGCTTGCCTTGCTTAACCGCAGTGCATGTTTCATGTTCATGGATAACCTGGATATATAAAATGGGGGGATTTGACTGGGGGGCACCGCGGCTCAGGGATTGGCTGGACATCAGTGAGCAGATAGTAAGGAATTGTATTGTGCATCACTTGTTTTGTATATTCTATTATTATTAGTAGTAGTATTTTTCCCTCCTTTTCTGTCCTATTAAACTGCCTTTATCTCAACACACAAGTTTTACTCCCCCCCGCCCTGATTCTCTCCCCCATCCCACTGTGGGGTGGGGAGTGCGCAAGCAGCTGTGTGGTGCTTAGTTGTCAGCCAGGGTTAAACCACAACAACAATACAATGATTTTCCCTAGAGATGATGGATATAGGATCTGTCACAGTTCAGTGCTCTATCTCACACAGGACATTAAGCAAAATGGGCCAGAAGGGCAGTTAAAGATTAGACTTCACTAAAGACTAAATAATTTTCTAAAAATCAGCTTAGCTGCCCTTACCTTAAATTCATTCTTGTCCTGCAGGTCTGAAGTGAATAGCCTTAACTTCTTATCAGAAGCTGCAGTACAAAACCTAAACTCGACAGACAAAGAAAAGCCCTTCAGTCAATTAACACTGCAATAGCTGACTTTTTATCAGTTTCTCTTCAGTTTAAACCTGCAAAGTGACGTGCAAAGGAAAATTCAGATTTTGAAAAAACCCCAAGCTTCTATCTTAACTTTTCTGCTTTGGCAACAAGCAGAGTTATAATTGGAACCTATTGATAAAATAGTGTGTATCAGGAGCCAAGAATACTTTTTCATGGAAAGAAACGCAAAATATTTAAAAAAGCTAAATCTGAATCAACTATCAATTACCTGAAACATCTCTCATAACAGCCATTCAGACTTCCCTTGGAAGAAGTTAAGTGGCAGAGCACAAAAAAGAACCCTCATTAGCAGTGTTTTAAAATACTGAAACATAAATTCATAAACCAATTTCTAACATTTTTTAAACATGAGACTGTATAAAAATGCAGCAGTAAGCACCATCATAATTTTGAAGAGGCTTACAAGCTATTGAGAACATTTTAATTCTTAAGTGCATATTTAATAGTTAACTATCTTTCTAGATTTACTCCTTAACGGGTCTCACAAACAACATCTCACCTACTCCTAAACACAGCCCATATTATGCAGACCATTACAAATAGCTTTATAAAGCAGGCCATTACAATAGCCTCATACTTCGTAAAGTTCTTAAAAGAATTCCTTCTTCACAGATGTACAAAAGAAAGAACTAACTACTTTTTAGGTCCATTAAAATAATGAATAAGGAAAAGAAAAATATTTACTGCTAGTTCACTGGGGGGAGGGGCATTTATTATAAATACCTTATCTGGGGAGGTAAAGCATCAAGTCTAGTTTCTGGACTCCATGCTATGGCATCAACTCGGATTCCATGATGAAACGTTCTTAGTGTCTTATATTGCATGCCTTCCACTTCCGCGTCCTCCTCCTATAGAAAAAATGTAGTTAGCTAATCCAGAACAATGTCTTGATGACTTCTAGCAAGTCAGATTGATATGAAATTGAAAGGCTTTCAAAATTACATATATCTGGGATCTTTTTAGATTGTAACACTCTCAAAGTAAAAACCTGGAACATAAAGAAAGTATTAAGTTGAAATATGTAAGTACTTAAAAAATACATGACATGATTCTAGTCTCAAACCAGAGGCCAATGCAGAGCACAAAAATCAGAACTGAGCTACAAGGATGCTGAGCCCATTCTTTGTACAAGTAATATCTTCACAGATACAACTAAAGCTACTTATAGCAGCATGGTAACAAGAAACAATGGGAAGAAAAGCAAGCACGTTATTTAAGCTATCTTCTCTCCAAGTTGTTTTTACACTATGGAGAAATGCTAGCACTTCCAGAACAACATTCTTCAAACATCAGGAGCTAGAAAGGTACCCACTGTCACCTAACATGACCAAAATTATAACTTGTCTATTCTTCCCACTGGTGAGCACACTGGATGGCAGGAAAGGTGAAACAAGAGTTGGGGTTGTGGACTCAGTCAATCAGCTGACCTCTAAAAAACTTTTAAAAGTTTTCAAAACATCTAATGGAGCACCTGAAAGGATATTTCTACAAAATTTTCTGTCACGATTCTGCTTTAAGGTAAAGAACCTCTCTGTGTGCCCTCTGCATAATGTCGAGGCTAGGAAGAACCTAGCTGAGGAAGCATGAAATTATCCAGAGTTTTTCAATGGTTCTTGAAGCAAGGAGCAAGAACAGCATTTTCTTCCCCTACTCTGAAATACTCAATGACTCCACATGTGGAAGAGAAGGGAAGATATGAAAATTATAGAAAAACTACCTTGTACCAGTGGTTGTCAAAATTTTAGTTTTTTCTTTTCAAGTCCTATACCAGAAACAAGATAGAGGGCAATACAGATGACAATAGGTTTTTGTGGTTAGCACTAGGTGCTTTTCAGAAAATTTCCAACAGTAAGACTTTGGGGAATAATAATAATAATAAAACCAGTTATGCTGTTATTTGTATTAGATAAAGTACAAAAATAATACTGTATAACAGAGAAGTGAGTTGAAGAAAAAAAGCTTAAATATAGATTCCAAAGATAACAGTTGTCTCCTATTGATTTTCAAGCATCTAGGCAAAGAAACCCCTAATTAAAAAAACTTATACAGTATAAAAATATACAGTACACAGTATTTTACATTTTTAAAACTTTCATAATATGATGACTCTAAATAATTTCAAGGTAAGAAAACATATTTTACAGTTTCTCACAGCCTGTGAGAGAGATCCAATAAAAACAACTGGGAAAGCAAAAAAAAAAAAAAAATAAAAATTTTAGGTAATTATTTCTACAGTCCTTCCTTAAAAGAAATACCTAAAAAATTAACACAGACACTTTAGTTGTAAAGTTGAAAGTAGTTGTAATCTTTGCTGTTTCGCGGGCTAGCTGAAAGCTTTAGAAGGTAATTTAATCTAAATAGCAAATGTACATAGAACAAAATATAACTGTGCAAAAAAGGGAGCCAATTACCATGTGATGATAAAGAACATACAGCAAATATTAAGTCATATATTTCCAAAGTTGCATGCTTAAGTTCTCAGAAAGCAGTCACCAACATTAGCAAGAGATACTAAAATGGGATTACTCTTCCAGTAGAGCATTCCCATTTTCTTTGCAGTCTATTCAGGGACTGCAGTGATAGGATAAGAGCTAACGGTTTTAAACTGAAATAGGGTAGGTTTAGATTAAATATTAGGAAAAAATTCTTTACTGTGAGCGTGGTGAGACACTGGAACAGGTTGCCCAGAGAAGTTGTAGATGCTCCATCCCTGGAAGCGTTCAAAGCCAGGTTGAATGGGGCTTTGAGCAGCCTGGTCTAGTGGAAGGTGTCCCTGCCCATGGCAGGGGAACTGGAACTTGATGATCTTTAAGGTCCCTTCCAACCCAAACCATTCTACAATTCTATTCAAAAGGAACTTTATACCAGCAGAATGGTAAGTTATACCATTGTGGATTTTATGTATATACTTATATATATATTTTTTCTTGAAGAACAAATATCCCACACTTGTTAATGTAATAAACAAGTAAAACCCTCCCCTGTTTAAAGGGGGAGAGAAGGAAACAGGAAAGTGACAAGGGTCTTTGTGCAGTAAAGGTGTGGGCAAAGTCAATTTCAGGAAGCAACTAATAAAATCAACAATAACACAAACTAACCTGAAATCTGCACGTCCCAACAACTACATAATTATTGCCACCATATGCAATGAGGGAACATGCATCTCCACTATCAAACGGATTGAATTTTACCACGTGCACATAATCTTCACAATCCACAGTGTAAGCAGTGTTTCTAGTAGAATCTTGCTTCATTTTCAGTGGACTAAGTCAAGATATCACGGAAGTGATGTCTTCTTCAGGATGAAAATCTACATTCCTACATAGAAAGTTTTAAAAAGCATGCATTACTCAATTGTGTTAAGAAAAAATGTAAAAGGTATTTGTGGCAAAACAAATCAAAATTTCCTGTAATGTCGTATTTAAGAACACAAAAGCTGCCCTTAGGCTCATTATTTTTAGGTGTAGAATGTAGTTTCATCAATCAAAGGATTAACTAACCTAACTAACATACATTCAAAACCATCTCTATAGACTTCAGCAATAACTGCAGGTTTTGTGCTACTGCTGGCAACCCAATACCAAGACAAGAAATTACGTGACTGTACACACCAGAAGAGTCACACACAGAATTTTAACATTTTCAACCAAATGACAAGAAATGATACATTACTACCTTCAAATTCTCTTTGCTTGTGTACCTTTTTAAAGACTGTGTGTGTCTAACTAAAAGCAGTTAATCATGGCTGCAAAGCCGTAAATGAAAATAGTATCATGCATAATATTGAAACATGGTTTCATGACTTAAGCCACTCCAGCTGTGGACAGAGCACCTATACCTCTGTGTACCGAAGAACTTGTACTTTACTGCATTCAACCAATTTTCAAGAATATCAGGTTTCTGTGCTAGAACACAAGAGGCCAAGATACACAACTGATTTCTGAATCACTCCTTTTAGTCCCAGCACAGATTTGACACTAGTTTAAGCCTTTTGGGGAAATCAGACCTTTAATTACACGCCACGTGGAAAACCAGCTTTAAATCTCAGACCTTTGACAAATTTTGCTGCATTAACGACCTGCAGGTCTCAGCATACAAGACTGAATACTTTGCTTGGGAGCCACCCAGGTCTGACACAGGCATCACTGAGACGCAGAGAGGCTCTCCATAGTTGCAATGTTTATTTATTAAGACAAACCACCACATCAACGTAAATACTTTAACCGTATAGGTTGTACAGCTAGGCTCCTAAGGCCAAGTGCAAATCTTAACCCTATCCGTGGTTTTCTTCCTTTAAGGCTTCCCACGAACACAAGCCGCCAGACTTGTGTGAAAATACCAAGAATGCTATTAGCTTCAACCCTTTAGGCAACACAATTCAGGCAACCGAGCCCGTTACCTGCCCCCCACTCCCTTTAACTTCCTACTCCCTCCTTTTCCCTTCAGGGCCCAGCTGCCACTCCCGAGCCAGGCTGCCAGCGACTCCGCCGGTCCCACAGCCCTACCGCTCCTCTGGCAAGGGCGAGGGCCCGGGGCTCGTCCGCACAGCGGGCGGGCTGCCGGGTCTGCCGGGGCGAGGCTCCGAGCTCCCCTCACCTCAGGGCGGGACGCCCGCCTCACACGCACCTCCGCGCCCCAAATCACCCACCGGCACCGCCAGCGCCTCTCCCGCCAACAGCCAGCCGCCCCTCCCACCCCAGGAACAGCAACCCCGGCCTTCCGGGTCAACGGCTCCCACTCTCTCATTGGGCAGCTGCGGAGGATTTAAATTTAAACCGCCGCTGAGGGCACTTACGCGTTCTAACCGTCCCGCTGCGCGAGCGGCTCTCGCCTTCCCGCCCGCGCAGGTAGCGCCGCGAGAAAAGCGGGAGCGGTTCAGCCGCGCCGCGGGTGGGGTGTAAGGGCCGCGGTCCGCCTGAGGGGAGGTGGGGGGGCCGCGGGTTCGCGTCCCGCCTGAGGCGGGGGAGCTGCGCCAGGCCGGACCCTGGGGAGGGGGGATGGGACGGGGCCCTGAGGCGGCCGCAGCCGGGGGTTTTCAGCTGGGGGAGCGGGGGCGGTAACGGTAGTGTTGGCTCGTAGGGTTTGGGGCTTGTTTCGCAGGCTTTTTGGCTTGCTCGGGCTGTTTCTGCTCCGAGTGACAGGTCTTGTCCCTTGGAAACTTCTCAGAGTGGGGTGAGAGGGGAATGTCTCCGGAGAGGTTTCTGTCAGCCCCGCGCTGACTTGCACCTGCCTGCCTGTTTCACCCTCTGTGGCCCGCCTGCCTCGTTCATGTCAGCGTAAGATAATAAAGTAGGCAGTCCCCTTCAAACATTCTGGAGCGTAAGTAATTGCAGTTGCTGTTACAGTCTTGCTTGTTATCTGATGTCTCCTGTTTCCCCCGTCCCTCTCCCACATTTCATCATTTCTCCTGGTCGTACCAATCACCAAAAAACCTGCTGTGGACTGTGCCTTAGCTAGGTGAAATAAGGGGAAAGGTTGTTTTTGTGTTCTGAAAGTAAGTAGTATGGGTAATGCTCCTGTACTGTCACTGCAGTGTTAGGGAACTATATTTCAGTAAAGAACAAGTTTAAAGAGGGCAAATTTTTTAAAGAGTCTCATGTACCTGTGTCTTGACAAATGCAAGAAGGTGAAAAAGACTGGAGCGTGAAGCAGTCAAATTCAAAACTGATACTGAAACTCATTGCCAAAGGAAATAGGGGAGATAATGACTTATCAAATGAAAAAAAGAAAAAAGACTATATAGGTAACAAAAGCATTTAGAGGTGTCTTTGTTAGTAAGTCTAAGAAATATTAAATCTCTTGTTTCCAGGTTTGAAACGTTCTGGTAGGCACTGGTCTGAATGTATAGAGAATACGGGTAGTATAGAAGACACTTTCTGGGGCATTCAGACTGGCTGCTTTCAGAGGCAAAAGACTGTCATATTTGTGATAATGTTTATTCTTGTATGTTGGCATCATGTACAAGGAAAGTAAGGGGTTTTCGTGGAGACATGTCATACGTAAGCACTTTTAACCCTTTATCTTCATAGTTGCTCTGTCATAGCTGAGGCGAGTCTTACTAGACTTTTGGTTTAGTGAGAGGATTTTATTCTAGGAACTTGATCTGCAAGAAGATACAAGATTTGCACAGCTTATGCTGTGGTGGAAGGTGAAGTTGTGCGTAGGCCTCTTGCATAGTAATATTAATTTTTATGTCTCTTAATTATTTCTATCTTCTACTCTAGACAATGAGTGCTTTCCAGCAAAAGATTTTAAACTCAATCAAGTGTTTCAGAAGACAATGGCCTTTATTTTCAAACTCTGAAAGGACTACTGTATGTGGAGCAGACTGCATGCTGATGGCATTACAACTGTCAATGGCTGAAGTCAATAAACAGGTTAGCATTCTTTCAGTATGTTCTTGGTACTCAGTACATCTCAAACTTGGTTCACTTACTGCGTTTTTTGCTTAGACACCTACCTGGAATGGCCATTTTGGTCGCTTCATTGTTGTTTTAACTGAGGGTCAGATGCAGCGAAGCACTAAAATTAGTATGATTAAGCATACTGTTGAATCAGGGCTTAGAAAAAGAACCACAAGACAGATGGGAGGATGGAAATGTTTTAAGTGTATATCTGAGTACAGTTTTTTTGCTGCCATATACTGGGGAATGCTTTAGATACTAGTAGTATGAACTCTGTTTCTTTGGTGAAAACTGGAAAACTTGCTACAGTTGCAAAATTACTTGTTGCATGTATTCTGAGGTCTAACTCAAATAGAAGGACCTCAGCTGAAAAAGTTTAAAGACACGAAGTGGGGACTGGTATGTAAATCAAAGAGCAGGCTGTGGATGAAAATGAGGAGTCTAGTTGTGAAAGAGGAGGGCTAAGAGTAAGCAGTAAGGAAGTCACAGGTTTCAGGGGAAAGAGGAAGTGGTGGCAGGGAAGTGGCATCAGGAGGATGTAGAGTATGATAGTATGGAAAGGTCTGCAATAAAGACGGCTGTGAGAAAACAGAGATTATGGTGAACATTGGATAAGACACTAAGATTTGGGAGCAAGGTGAAAACAGGTGCAGAATACTGCATATAACAAAACTCAACTGTAAAGGCAAAGTACTGGAAGACCTTCAGCTATAAGTAAGACCTTGTTTATTCTAAACATAAATATTTAGATTGTAATAGGTTTTTTAAAATATATATATATGCAGCTTGTTTTAAAGTTATTTTTAAAGCTATGCTGAATAAAAAATATAATATTTTTGCTTTTTTCTATTAGCACCGTGGAGATTTCACAGTATCGCTTAGTGATGTGTTGGAAACTTGGAAATATTTGTTACATGACAAACTGGGATTATCATACGAGAACATGAAAGAACCTGAAAATTATGCTGACGTAAAAGAAGCCTATCATGCCTTCTTAGCAAGAACCAATATGTTAGATCTCATAGACATATATCAGAAGTTCTATGGTCTTGGACTTGTATCTGAAGATGAAAGCATAGCCCCTGTAAGTATTTGTTTGTTTGATCTCTGATATTATTTTGACATATTTTTGATTCCAGTTATGGATTTATGATGCTTCTAAATATACACAGGAGCTCTGAATTATTCACAAGTTACTTTGGTCTTCTATTGGGGAAGCAGATGAGTTTAAATTACTAAATCTTTTAAAGAGATCTTAAATTCACTTCAAAATTCTTTCTTTCTGTTGTCCTGCTGGGTGGGTGGGTCCCACAGCTCTTCTATGAGTATATCACTCTTTGCCAGAAATGGAACTGAAAAATGAATTGTAGAGATTTGGTAAGACTGGAACAAAGCTTGGTGATTAACACTTGTCATGGAGTTTTGGTTGTATGTTTGTCATGCGTTAACCCCAGCCAGCAACTAAACACCACGCAGCCATTCACTCACTCGTCCCTGCTCCCAGTGGGATGGGGAGGAGAATCAAAAAAAAGAAGTAAAACTCATGGGTTGAGATAAGAATGGTTTAATAACTAAAGTAAACTAAATTATAATAATAATAAATAATAATTGTAATGAAAAGGAATAAAACAACAACAAAAATGAGGTAAATAAAACCCAAGAAAATACAAGTGATGCACAATGCAATTGCTCACCACCCGCTGACCGATGCCTGAGCAGCAATCCATCCCTCCTGGCCGACTCCCCCCAGTTTATATACTAAGCATGACATTCTGTGGTATGGAATATCACTTTGGCTAGCTTGGGTCAGCTGTCCTGTCTGTGCTTTCTCCCAGCTTGTACACCTGCTTGCTGGCAGAGCATGGGAAACTGAAAAATCCTTAACTTAGGATAAGTGCTACCTAGCAACAACTAAAACATCAGTGTGTTATTAACATTGTTCTCACACTAAATCCAAAACACACTGTACCAGCTACTAAAAAGAAAATTAACTCTATCCCAGCTGAAAGCAGGACAATGTTGATATGCAGTCAAAATATTTTTAATGGTTATCATTTTAAAAATAGCATACTTTTAAAAGCAAAAACTATCCTATACTACATGTAGTTCCATGTTAGATTTTTCCAGAAACCAGAAGAGGTTCCACTTAGCCACTCAGTCAGCAGCTCTGTTGCAGTTTATTGTGGCTCAGATGTTCTTATGACACTGCATGTGAGGCCATCCTCTAGGCTAGAGAAGTTCTATTGTGTATTTCACTCTTAGACAATGAAAGTCTATGAAAAATGAATTTGATTAATCTCTATGTTATTGGATAAAAATGTATGTAAGTAGCAATTAAGATAAGTTTGAAACGCAAGCATTCCACATGATTTTATTTGATTCTGTGCTCTCTAGAGCATGGAAAGGTCAAAAGGATATTGATACTGAAAAAATAATGAATGTTGGATTTAGATGCACATACTTCTAACTTGTAACGAAAATTAGAGAGGAGTTAATTGTCTGCTTTTATTGCCCACTCTCAGCATTGCAGACTTTTTTCTTTTATTCCTGTTTTCATGGGGAAGATAGAGAACTTGGGTACCTTAATGACCTCATTCTAAACATGATATAGGATACTAAATGTTCTCCAAAACATAAGCAGCTGCTTTTAGTGCAAGTGTATTACATAACTCTTTGAAATATCTTTTCTAAGTTAATTTGAATCTTACACCTCATTTCTCTACTAAAACAGTTGTACTTTTAAAGACTAGAACCAAAAGTAGGTTGTAAGGGCTGCGTTAACCTCAAAACACTAGCAAACTGGTGGAGACATAGTTTCACCAGGTTTTAATACTACTTTTGCTTTCTAGTCATCTTCATATTTAAGTTTATTCTGATTTTGTTATTAAAGGTTCAACTGTTGGAATTTATTTCTGGCATAATGAATGTACAAGAAGATAATGGTTATGTTCTTTCTACTCCTTCTACACCAGTCAACACACAGAGCCAGAAGAATGTAAAGGTAAAAATTATTTCTCTTTTGTAATGTTCTGTATATATTGAAAAGATGAAATATAACAGTTTCCTTTTCCAATTATTGGTATTAAAATATTGCTGGTTTAAAAAAACAGAACGTGTGTATTCAAACTCTGTATCAGTTGAGTATATTGTAGGTGTGTGTATGTGGCTAAGTGCAGAAATTTATATTCTGGCAGACAGTCCTTTTATGGCAAGCACTTGATGTGGACTTAAATCTGCCTTGAAACGCCAGAGAATGAATTTTTCAAGTACACCATCACTCAAACATTGCCTTGACTAAGAGTTAAATGATTTGCCCAATGCTGCAAAGTGCAAGTGGTAGGTGAAGTAAACTTTGATTTCATTTTATTAGCTCTTACTGCCTTACATATGGAAGAAATCTGAATAGCCGCTGTAGTGGTAGCTGTAGAAAAGCAAACAGGGTTTGTCTGGTCCAGTAGAGGACTTGAGAACTTTCTGGGAATACTGGATTCTTTTCTTTTACCCTTTCAACCCCCAAAACAAGAATCTCGGAATACTATATAACAATGTCTGAAATACTAGAGCTTTAGTCATTTCCAAGCTTGCTTTTCTCATGATAAGTGGCAATTTCAATTCAATATTTGAGTACAACTCAAAATATTTTTCTGAACGAGAAAATATTTTCTGAACTAAGGTTCTCTCCAAGACAGCACTTCCACCACTAACATAATGGCTTTCTTGCTCGTCTGACTTCTGTAGTAAAAATATTCCTTCTCTTAAATCTATCTTTTCAGACTGTCACGTATACATGTTTTGTTTTGGGTTTTTTTTATACTGCCTGCATTTTTGTTGTATACATCCCATTGAGTAAGAAGAAATTCCATAGCAAATATAGGTTTTCTCATTGTTTTTCCTTTTGTTAATGGCCTTTTTTGTGGTCTTTGCTTGCAAAAAAACTGTAAATTCTTCAGTTCTTGGACTGTTGTTCTTACAAGGTCCAGAACAGTGCTGCAATATAAACAATTACAATGTTATGTTTTGGTTATGTGGGTGAAGCTGGGTCACAATTTATGTACAAACTCAATCAGTGGAGTTTCTGTGATTGAAATCCCCTGGGAGCCAAGGGGAAAATTACTGAATCTGGTGCAGAGCTGGCAAGTTGTTTAAAATCTTAGCCTATTTGAAGTTAATGACAAATCCTTATGTGGTTTAATAGTGCTAGTATTTTGCCTTGGGATAGAAAGGGAATATCTGTGAAGAGGTTTCCAAGTAGAAGTTGATAGCCAATTTTAATAGCTAGAGATCCAACCCTCAAATATTTTGTGAATATTCAACTACAGTATATGTAATTTTAACATATTAATCATGCTTGCTTTTGTCAATACTTCCAGAATCCCCATACATAAAGTAGCATTTTGAAATTATGCAAGGTGAAATTCTTACTCTTCCAAAAATAATATTAGTACATATCTAATTAGCTTTCAAAAAAAAAGGAACATAATTTAGCAGCGGGATGACCAATTTATGTGATGCTTTCTTTTACAGGTGACAATGCTGGCAAAGAAGTGTGTTTGTTCATATTTAAGCCTGTTGGTGAATTCTAAAGATGATCTGTCATTGGCTCATATTCTAAATGTTCCTGACAGAGGACTTGGTAGAGAAGCCTTCACTAACCTAAAACATGCCTCACAGAAGAGAAAAATGTCCATTTTCCTGGTATGTGTGTCAAATGAAACTTGCTGTAGATCAGAGGCAATGAAATAGCTCTATAAACATAAACTGTTGCTTTAATCTCATATGCAAGACTGACATTTGCAAGCCAAGTCAAATACCACCATAAACACAGTTTCTAGGTTAAAAAGACACAATAGAGATTCTATGTGAAGACATCAGTGCTTGCTTGGTCATGAGATCTAAAGATGCTCAGAGAAAATAATTGTGTGCATGTGTACCTCTAGAGCTCTAAAATGTGATACCATAAAGACAGGCATTAAGACTGTTCGTCCCAAATAGTGACAGAAATCGTGAAAATGTTTACTATCTTAAACATGAATAAAAGATATGCTTTTTATAATTGCTTTTAAAATTTTGAAGTCTTGGTAAATAGTGTGAAGTGAGGTCATGAGTATGCATATCAAAGAAAAAAGACAGAGGAAGAAAAGATGGCATTAGACTAGATGTTGCTCCTTACCAAATACTTCTAAAAGCAATTGTGGTGGGTTAACCCAGGTGCCCCCCAAAGCCGCTCTATCAGTCCCCCTCCTCAACTGGACAGGGGAGAGAAAATATAACAAAAAGCTCATGGGTTGAGATAAGGACAGGGAGAGATCACTCACCAATTACTGTCATGGGCAAAACAGACTTGACTTGAGAAAAATTAATTTAACTTATTACCAATCAAGTCAGAGTAGGGTAATAAGAAGTAAAACCAAATCTTAAAACACCTTCCTCCCACCCCTCCCTTCTTCCTGGGCTCAACTTTGCTCCTGATTTTCTCTACCTGCTCCCTGGCAGCAGCACAGGGGAACAGAAATGGGAGTTGGGGTCAGTTCATCACATGTGTCTGTGGCTTCATCCTCCTCAGGGGCGGGACTCCTCACACTCTTCCCCTGCTCCAGCATGGGGTCCCTCCCATGCGAGACAGTCGTCCATGAACTTCTCCAACGTGAGTCCTTCCTGCTGGCTACAGTTCATGAGCTGCTCCAGCATGGGTCCCTTCCATGGGGTGCAGTCCTTCAGGCACAGACTGTTCCAGTGTGGGTCCCTCGCAGGGTCACAAGTCCTGCCAGAAAACCTGCTCCAGCGTGGGCTCCTCTCACCACGGGGCCACAGGTCCTGCCAGGAGCCTGCTCCAGCGCAGGCTTCCCATGGGGTCACAGCCTCCTTCAGGCATCCCCCTGCTCCGGCATGGGGTCCTCCCCGGGCTGCAGGTGGATATCTGCTCCACCGTGGACCTCCCTGGGCTGCAGGCGGACAGCCTGCCTCACCATGGTCTTCCCCATGGGCTGCAGGGGAATCTCTGCTCCGGCTCCTGGAGCACCTCCTCCCCCTCCTTCTTCACTGACCTGGGTGTCTGCAGGGTTGTTTCTTTTACATGTTCTCTGTCCTCTCTCCAGCTGCTGTTTCTGTGTGCCCTGCAACTTTTTTTTCCTTCTTAAATATGTTATCACAGAGGTACTAACCACTATCGCTGATGGGCTCGACCTTGGCCAGCAGCAGGTCCGTCTTAGAGCTGGCTGGTATTGGCTCTGTTGGACATGGGGGAAGCTTCCAGCAGCTTCTCACAGAAGCCACTTCTGTAGCCCCCAGCTACCAAAACCTTGCCACAGAAGCCCAATGCAGCAATGAGTGTGGGTTAAAAAAAAATCACAAAGCAGTATTAATATTAACAAAACTAAGCCACTAACAATGTATTACAATGAGCTCCAGTTTTAAAACGCTGTAAGTATGTATTTTGGTTAAATAGTAAATCAGTGTTTTTCTGTGCATTTGTTAAACTTGAGACATTTGGAACCTAAAGTATTTCTGTGTATAAATTACTTTTTTTAGAGCAACCTGGTGATAAAACCCTGCCTTTGACATGTACACTAGAACAGAGGCCAAAAATCGAAAGGGCGGTATTGTATTTTCAGCTTTGACTAGGAATTTGGGGAGGGTAATGCTTTCCAGTTATTTGCAGCTTGATTGGTCTTGAAATACTCTTTAAGATGTGATTGGTATGGGACATTCCTGCTCATTTTATTCTCAAAGGCACAGAGCTAAAAGAAAAACCTCGAGACAGTGGTATACTCTCTCAATGCACTTGTGTAGGAATATAAAAAGTTACGGCATCAATGTGCAATGCTCATAGGCTTGCTGCTAAAGAATCTAGTTTGGTATGTGAGGTGTATTTATACTTACAGTAGTTATAGTCAGCACAGAGCCATCTCAAAAATAGTTGGAATAAGATGAGTAAGAATCCTTTCTCCAAAGAACCACTGTAGTCCTTTATATTCAAAATAATCAAATTTTGCATGCATGGTGGCCTCAGTGCAGACAACAGCAGACCAAGGAAAAACAGTATGGGTATGTAACAATCACTGAAGCAGCTGCATTCTCAGATTTTTATGGTTGAATAAATATGGAAAATTTGTGAAATCTCAGTTCCAGGATTAATTATTTTAGCTCCTAATGCTCTGTTAACATTGTATAAAAAAAGTATGTGCTTGGAATGGATTTATTACCTCTTCCTCACAGTTGCCAGAGGGGAAACTTCTCTACCATGTAAAGAAATCTTCTTTTCTGGCATCTGTGTCTTGTAGAAATCTTGCAAAGCCAGAATATTTTCCATTGGGAAAGCAAGGTCCTATGAACTGTACTTGATCCACAGGAAATCTTTAGCACAAAGGCAGGAGTACTGGCAGGTTTACTTTCTTTGCTAGAGTAATTCCAGTTGTACTCTTTCCAGTCCTAAGAGCTTTATGATTTAGCTGTATAGTCTGAAATTAAAATTTATATGTAGAATTAATATTACTGCATCTGTGTCAAGCGTGTTGGATTCTCAACTTTACTTTCACCTTTCTAGAGAACTGCTAAACTTTTTATTCTGACTGTTGCCTTAAAGTTTGAGGAGTTGTCCTCTAGGGCGTACTGCTTTTGGGACATCTCTTGTTTTCAGCGTCTTTATAACATATAAAAATATATAGAAACTTTCAGAATTGGGTACCTGTATGGTATGGTCTGTATGACAGAAGCCTTAACTGTCACAATTATTCAGAAGGTTTGAGTATACGTTATTTTTATTTGCGCCTCTGAAAATAAATATACTACTGAAGTAAACTTTTACATGCTTATGTTAAAACTGTTCTTGGGTCATAGACAGATGTCTGAATATAACAGTAGTTTCTGTGAGGTCAGCACAAGCATTTAAACAGCAGCAACAACAAAAAAATTCTATACCCTGTGTTAATAAAGTTTTTTCTAAGCTGTCAAAAGGCCAATGAAAATATAAATTAGCTGGGTCACTTTTGCTTTGACTTGTGGGTTGTGTTTTTTTAATACTGCTGCACTATTTAAGTATTGATCTTGCAAATATTTATGGTGAGATGAACAAAGCTTAAGAGGTATTCTATTGATATCAGTTAAATTCTTTCTGCTATCAACCAGCTGTTATACAGTTTGCAAATCTGTAGGAGAGGCTCACTTCAACATACGTATATTTTGTGTATGTCTAAAGTTTCATATTTCTGAATATTTCTTCTAATAGATGGCAACATCTTTTATCCGAACCATAGAACTTGGAGGAAGAGGCTGTGCATCTTCATTATTTGATCCTTTAAAAGCCCATGTAAAGGGGCTTTCAAACTTTGTTAATTTTATTGACAAGCTGCAAGAAATTGTTGGTGAAATCTTAAATCCAAGGTAATAGAATTTCTGTTATATTTTTGTCTTGTTGAGCACCTCTTTTTTTTTCTTTCTTGTGCATGTGTCTCGAGGAGAGGGAATGAAAGAAAAATCTAATCATTTACTTATTTAACAATTCAGAGTAAATGTTTACAACTTAAACCTTATTAGGAAATATAAAAATTTGAAAAACAATTGGGGCAAGCTTATAGATTTTTAAGGTTACTCTTTGTTATTACATTTTTATGAAATCAATGGATGTATGGCTGTTTGGTTAGTTCCCTAGTTGTAAATGAACTTCCAAAGATTTCAATCTTGTGGGTCTGGTAAGTACCTAAACTAATATGTGCTTTACTTCTTGCTCATTAATTACTTTCTTTTTGTCATTTTATTTTATATACCTTTATATAAAGGAGTCTTTATTGCTGCTGATAAATGGTGACATCAGTTATTTAGCCTTTCTTTTCTCTTCTTTTTAACCTCATAAGTGAAGCATAAGAATTATTTCTTAGGAAGGCTCTGGTGAAGTCATTGATTTTGAATGTTTTTCAAGACCTGAAGTTAGTCTTTTGGGCAGGCTTATAAATGTGATGTTAATTAGAGAAGGGTACGTGTAACAGAGGAATTTGAATTGGTAAGTGCTGGCATTAGTACAGAGAGAAGAGCAATTTTCTTAAGCATTATAGAAGTTAGTATTTTTTTCATTTATAATCAGTAATTTTTCTATACAAAAATTTAGTAAATCAGCTGTAATAATTCTGTCCTTCATACTAAAGAATCTTTTTTTAGACTGAATTGAGTCTAATCTGCACAGCTGAAAACAAAATGTTATAAGCAAACCATAAGCATTATTTAAATTACTGTTCAGATTGCATTGAGGCTGGAAGTGGGAGGTATTTCTGAAGTTGTTTTGCAGTTTTTGTTTTACTTTTAAATTGTGTTTGTTTGTTTTTTCATTTCAACATCCTGGATGCCAGAGACATGCTGTCTGTGCTGGTGATTAAAGAAAACTTTTGATTCAACATCTAATGTATGCGTTTTGATTTATTTAAATCATCTGGCACTGTACATTGATAAAAATGAGAAATGGAAAGACACTTATGTGCATGAACTTACTTTTCAGGGTGGAAAGACCACTTTTTCAGGTATATACAGTTCAGCAAAGTGTAACATAAAATGCTATGTCTTGTTAATTACCCTTCTGTTTAAGGCATGTGAGAAAAATCAGAGTGGAATAGTTGCTGGGAATTATCAGTTTCTAATTTGGAGAATTCTCTAGACTTTGGAAATTCTTTTCAGCGTTCAGCTATATATTCTATTGCTTCCTCTGCTGTACCTGCTGTCCCATTTATTCTGGGATATATATCCCATTAACATCAGATTCTGGTGTGTTCATTAGTTTGCATGTATACATGTAGGTGTTGTTGGTTGTATCACTGACCAAGAATGGAAGGTAGTTGTACTGTGGTGTTTCTAGTATCTCTTGTATTCTATATAGGCTTTATAACCTCACGATGTAAAATACTGCTATTTCTATGTATGTATCTATATAGTAGCTCAGTGCTTATAGAAATATACCAATCAGTTGGCTGTCTTTGAAAGAATCTTCATTAGTATGCTGAAGTTCTCAAATATTATAGGACTGGTATATAGCTTAGAAACTGTAAAAGTCACAACATTGGTGAACAAAAAAGTATTTCTCTGAAGTGTTCGGTAAGCCATATGAGCAAGGACTGTCTGTATGCCCTGCCTGTGATGTGACAGTTATGAATTCCAGAATATGCAGTTGTACACCAGAAATTTCTCTAGTTCTTTTACTACTGCATTCTAAAGAGCAGAGGGAGAAAAGCAACAATGCAGCAAAAGATCCCATTGTTTAGTCTCTAGAAGCCTGCTGGGAAATCTGAGTGAACGACAACCTATCTGTAGTATTGCTGTTTCTCTGATGCAGAGATCAGCCAAGTTGCAAAAAACAGGTCTTGGTATTTGCTATGCCACAAGAAAAATGCAGTATTTTTGGTTATTTACTTAATGATTAGAAGTCTGTTATTTCAGTTTCATCTTGTTACAGTGGACATCTTATGAAACTTGAACTTGCATAAAATACAAAGTAGCCAAATAAATGCTTGGTACATTGTGGAACACATTGAAAAGAGGCTTTCTTCATCTGCCTGAGTTAAGTTCCTTTGCTTTGGAAACCTAGAAACCAAATTGAAGATGTTGGACAGTGATGAAGTGTGCTTAAGAATATTTTGAACATAACAGGACATATGGTACAACCAAGCACCTGCCAACCTATGGAGAATAACAAAAATGTGTTTCTCATCCCCAAGTCATTAGGCTAAGAAAGTGAATAGTAGATAAATAAGGGAAGGGAAAACTGTCAGAGTGGAAATTTAATGAAACTATGATGATTTGATTCAAATATGGCACGAAGTGCAAGCAGACCTGATAGCAGGAGAAATGGAAAGATATAATGAACTTAGGTAGTTTCAAGGTGTATTCACTGAGCAGAACCAACATTCTTACAAATCTCTGGAATTTTGAAATGGTTCAATTTTGCCTCTCCTTGTTCTCCAGATGCCTAAGATTAGAAGAAATCACTAATCTGTCAAGAGTCAGTAGCATGAACATTCCTTAAAGTTTGGGGATGCTGTAAAACTTGTAACACTAAAGCTATTTACTGATTCTTGGACAGTGTTTATGCAGTAAATAGAGAGCTTGCATGTTCTACTTTTTGTGCCTGTTTCTTGACAAGAAACATATCAATATTGTATTTGTCAGTGAAGTGGATGATTATTATACACCTGAGGATCTGGAAACTCTTTTCTGTAGTTTAAATGAAAAGGTGCAGTACTAATCCATCATTCTGAACATGTTTCTCTTTTAGGCCAAACAATAATGCTTCTTGCATCTGGAAAGAACTTATTCTATTTCTGGAATGACTTTTTTTCAAGTTCATAAAATGTGTGTCGTGGTTTAACCCCAGCCAGCAACTAATGTGCATGACTTAAAACTGAATGATGGAAGGGCATTTGTCTTATTGGTTGCTGCACTTGTTGGTTCATATAGAGATGCGTGTGTGTGTATATACATATATATATACACTTCAAAAGCCTCAACTGATTTTGTAGAGTAGCAAAGTTGGTAGATGGGCAGTAAATTTTTGTCTTGAATTGGGCCCTGACTTCGCTGTAAGCACTGACCACTAGGTGCCACTATTGCACAGCTCACTTTAGTAGCCGTTTAAAGTTAGCTGTATTGTTTCATTCAACACATTTGAGTGAATGTGATGCTTTGGAGTGGGTCTTCATTTCAGGTCCATGAGCAGTCTTCTGCAGTCAGTTGTAGAAGTTATACAGCTTGACTTGATCATGCACGTGGATTAGTGCATTGAGCTTTCCCTTGATAGGGAAAATGCTATTTCTTATGTGTTGTCTTTGTGAAGCTGTGATTGCATCTGGACATGCAGTAGTATTTTGGGAGAGAGAGAGCACATGAGACTTTATCTGGTCTTGTGCTGAATGTTTGAGTTAATTGGATAGCATTCACACAGCCCTGGAGTTTTGTGTTCTAAAGTTGCTGGAGGGTTGTGCAAGCATGAGCAAAACATTGTCTATAGACTCCTTAAACGTAGGATCATAGAACGATTCAGGCTGGAAGGAGCATCAGGAAGTTTTTGGTCCAACATCCTGCTCAAAGCAGGGTCAATTATGGGGTCAGCCTAGGTTAATCAGGGCTTTATCCAGTCAAGCTTTGTGCAGTCTCCATTCCTGGAGGTTTTCAGTCTCTCTTGGCAACCAGTTCCACTGCTTGAGTGTCCTTATGGTGAAAAGTTTTTTTCCTTATGTCGAGTTGGGACCTCTCTTGTTTCAATTTATGCCTGTTGTCTCTTTTTCTTCCACTGACTGCCAACATGAGGAGCCTGGCTCCATCTTCTTGGTTAACTTCTTGTAGGTATTGGAAAGCTGTTAGATCCCCCTGAAGCTTGCTGTTCCCTTAGCTGCTTCTCACAGGGCATGTCTCCCTGACCAGCTTGGCAGCCCTCTGCTGAACTTGCTCCAGTTTATCAATGTTTTTCGTGGACTGGGGGGCCCAAAACTGGACACAGTATTCTAAATTTGGTCCAACTAGTGCTGATTAGAGAGGGATAATCACATTCCTCAGACTACTGGCTATGCTACTGTTGATGCAGCCAAGGATACTGTTGGCTGCCTTTGCTGCCAAGGCACGCTCCTGGCTCATGGTTAGCTTGCTGAACACGCATCAAGACTCCCAGGTCCTTTTACATAGAGCTGCTCCCTAGCCTGTATCATTGAAAGGGGTTATCCTTTTCCAAGACTTTGCATGTTGAATTTCATATGGTTCCTGTCAGCCCATTACTCCCATCTATTTAGGTATCTCTGCATGGCAGCTCTGCCCTCAAGCATATTGACCATTCCATTCAATTTGGTGTCATCTGCAAACTTGATGAGCATGTATTTTTATCAGTGAGTCACCACCAGACATTTAAAAGAAAAAAACAGGTTTCAGGATAGTCCCCTATGGTACTCCATTTGTTACTGGCCTCCAGATACAGTACATGTTTACTACCTTCTAAGCTGGATCATCCAACCAGTTTTTAACACATCTAGTTGTCTGTCCATCCAGACTGTAACATCCAAACTTGCATGTTGAGAGTATTTTCTGACAGTGTTGAAAGCTTTGCTAAAAATCAAGGTAAGTGGCATCCACCATTCTCCCCTGGTCTGCAGAGCTAGTCTACTATAGGAAGCAAGCAGATTGGTCAGGCATAATTTACACTTGATAAATCTATGCTTACCATTATCAGCCTGCACCTAATCCTTTGCATGCCCATAAATGTTTTCTCAGAGGACATTTTACATTGTTTTCTCAGGTAACAAAGTGAGGCAGCTGAGCCTGTGTTCCCCAAACTGCCCTTCTGGTCTTTTTTGCAAACACTTGTGTTTCTCCATTTGTCAGGGACCTCCCCTGTTTCTAGATTATTTGTTCGTAACCTGTTCCTTCTTCATCATCCCGTGTAAAGCCTTTTTGCATTGAAGCTCTGTCATCAGTTCACTGTTTAGCCAAGCTGGTCTACTGATATTTCTACATGTTTTTCTGAATATTGTGATGGACTGTTCTTGTGCTTGTAATATGCTGTCATTAATAAAGTGTCAGCTTTCCTGAGCTCCTTTGCCTTTTAGAATTCTCTCACATGGGATTCCATGTACCAGTTCACTTAATAAGCTGAAATCTGCTCTCGTAAAGTCATGGTCTATACTACTTGCTTTCCTTTCTCCCCTAGGATCTTGAACTCCAGTACTGCATGATTGCTACAGCCAAGGCTGCCACTGATTCTTTTTTTTTTTTTCCTCCACATCCCTGATTAATTCTTCTTGGTTAGTGAATAGCAGACCCAGCTGTGTGTAACCCTGTGTGTCACTCATCCAGTATCCCTGACACCCTCTAGATATCTTGACTGCTTGCATCCTGTTGTGATGCTCTTCCAGCAGATGTTGGGGCAGTGCCCTGTAAGAACCAGGGTCTGATACAGAGCCTGCTGAGACTTGCTTTAAGAATACTTTGCCTGTTTCCTCACATGTATTGGGTTGACTATAGCAAACTCTGAACCTGATTCACAAGCTCTCAATGAGCCTCTTGTCTGTCCAGTAGAAGAGCTCCTCCATACCTCTGAGCTGCTCCTGCATACAGAGGGCAATCCCCAACCTTGTCTTTCCTGAAGAGCTTGTTGTATTCATCCTTTGCAGCACTCCAGCTGTCAGGCTGTCCCACCATGTCTTGGTTATTCCAATGAAGTTGTAGCTCTGTAACCATGAGGAGCTTATTCCTTCTAACTGGTTTTATTGTGTTTTATTGGATAAATCTATTTACACTGTTTTAGAGTATTTGCAATCTGCTGTTTCTCGGTAAAATACTGAGAACTTAGACACTCTAACCTTAGTTTCTAAACTAATAGCATCGTTGAAA
The DNA here is from genome assembly GCF_964188355.1 of Buteo buteo. Lineage (NCBI taxonomy): Eukaryota > Metazoa > Chordata > Aves > Accipitriformes > Accipitridae > Buteo > Buteo buteo. The sequence continues at coordinate 7,087,448 of NC_134189.1, read as the reverse complement.
TGAAGAATATTTTGGTGTTTAAATATTTACAGTGAAAGTTACTGATTATATAGAATGACCCAAATTAAGCCTATATTACCATTCTACCATGTTAACAAACATTGTGCTTGTGACTTAATTAAGGATGCTCTTGCATTTTGAAGAAATAGAAAAATATCAGAAAGACTTATGTAAGAAAATAATTATTTAATAAGAAAAAAAAATTATGTTTAAACCAGACTCTTAAAAAATTTTCCCTGAAAATGCTTGCCACTTCAAAGACTACAGTACTTTAACAGAATTTTGAAGTAAATTATCTGCTTTACATATACATTTAACTTTATAATGGAAATACTGATATACTTTAATCTGATTGTCTTCATTGAAATTTAATGTTGAGAATGTTTTAAAATATATTTAGAATTAAAAATTTTTTAAAATAAACTTAATTGTGGTTAAATTGGATTTGCAAGAAAATAGAAAACTTTAGTTGAAAAAGCTGATCTTTTGAGGGTAACTCTGACTTGAGACATCACAGTTCAAATGTGGTATCTTAAGTGTCCCAACTGTACAATACTGTATTTAATTAAATTGTGATTTGGTAATTTACTTTCCCATTCCTTAACTCCCTAATTTAGGCTGGTGCTGGAGAATACACGGAACATTATGTCCTAGATATTGAAATTCAAGTATAGTCCCTTAATTAAAAAGAAGACACAGAGGCTGTGTTTCTGTGGCACTTTGATATCAGTGCTGGATTGAAAAATCTTACCCTTACGCCATCATACAGATATCAAACTACTAGTTCATCTGTTTCCATGGTCTCTCTCTAATCCAGATTTGAGAAGCAGTCTGGCAGCTCCCTGCCCATAATTCCAATCCTAGTAACTTTCAGTAAATTGCAGGAAAGTGATTATGTCTAGAGGGAACTATTAAGTTGGATATGTTATGGTGGAACAATGGAACCGTAGCATGGAACACGCATGGCTGGTCATCAAGAATCTTACTCTGACAAGAGCAGTTGTTTACTTTTATATTAGCTTTGTCACTGGACTTGAGGAGCGTTGCTTGGTATGACTATCCAAAATTAATCTTGGTGAGAGCAGACACTCACAGAACACCAATTTTTTTATTTTTTTTTTTCCCAGTAAGTTCTTGGGAAGGTACCAGATCTTTTAGATGGTGGCACTTTCTGAAGAAGAGTCAGTGTGGTTTCTTCCACCAAGCTAAAAGATAGAAATTTTTGGCAATACAGCAAAAGTGGCAGCAGCAACATGGAAAAATACTTAGCAACAGGATTCTCTTTTGCTGTGCTTTTACTGTGGGTCTAATAAAATGCAAACTCCGAAGGGTCCAAGGTAGGGTCTTCACCTAATATTTAGTTCTGTGTCATTTAAAAAATTAGACTAATAATGCATTCGTCTGTTTGAGGTGGAATTTTTTAGTACTATGAGTGTTTTGATACAATTACTTTTTCTTTTACAGATACATTTAAAATCTAGATAAGTTCACTGATACAATTTTATTGTTGAAATTTCGATATCTAAATTAACATGAACTACTGATTTTTTAAAAAATTTATGCATATAACATAATTAGAAAAAATATTTGGTTTACTTTAAAGGCACAGTTACTGCTCTGTTAAAAGCATTTGTATTTTGTATGGTTTCTTAGATAAATTTTGTCCTGCTCTTCTACTCAGGTAGATGAAGCTCTAGTTGACATCCTGCTTCTTTGTGTTTGAGAATAGACTTAGATTGCTACTCTCTTCATATAGTTTTAAATTAAAAAATTGCATAACTGTTCAGTTCTTATCAAGCTCCAAATCGGCTCTCTAAATCCATAACAAAGAAAAAGGCTGTGATCCCCTCCCATCCCATGATCTCTAGGTGTTTGTAATCTGTTTTAAGACATTTGTTCCCACTACATAAGTTAGATAGTTATATGTTTGTGATGTATTTTTTACCTCTGTTGGAGAAGTTGAAATGAATGAATAAAAATGTTGACCTTAGTATAATAGAATTTTGATATATTATTTTCTGTTCTTGGAATAGGCTTCAGGAGTCTGTTCTGCTTTTTATCAGGTTTTGAATATTGTCCATATCCTCAACTCTTTTTTTTTTTTCTTCTGTATGCTACTTTAGTCTTTTCCACAAAGATGTATTTCCAGAAAATAAATAAAAGTGCTTCTGCATCATATTAACTTTGCACACTAAGGCCCCAGTTCTGTAACAAGAGCTCTTGTGGATGTTGTTTAGATTTTAGGTAAGTAGAGGAGCTTGTTTATGTGATAATCTCAGTAGGAACAAAATAGACAAGGCATGCAATTAGTTTCTTATAAATTAATTACCTCAACATAAGAAAAGACGGTTTGATAAGGAAAATGAGATAGAAATAGATAGGACTGGGGCACAGATGATGTAAGGCCAAAAGGGTTCATGCAGGCACAAGATCTGAGAATATTTTTAGTAGAAGCAACCAGTGACAGAAGATAGGTTTTATACAGTGCCTCGTTAACAAGTAGAGTTTTACATTGTACTATTTTTTTTAAACTCCCTTTAGAAGCACTGATGCAAATAAGGCATTTTTAGCATGTGATTCACTTTATCTTTCATCTAGATATATGTTTTTCTCTAGCTGTAAGGCAGGTAAGGTGAATCCCACCTGAACTGTCTAGTCCTCTTTTAGTGCTGGTTCATGCTGAAGATGGTAAGCCATTCCTTCTGTCAGTTGATCTAAAATGTTTGGGAACTTGTTAATGTAAAAAAAAAAAGTTAACAGCAAAACTAAACACTTAGAGGCTGCCAGTGAAGTCTTAGTTCACCCACCTGAGATGCATGCTTTAACATAGTCTTTAATCATGTGACCACATGCTTTCTTCTCACCACCTGACCAGCAGTCCTGGCTTTTGTGGCTAGGAAATAAGAATGTAAATTGAGACTGTGTAATGGAAGATAGTAGTGCTTGTTGGACCCTCTCCAGCTGCTGAAGCAAATGAAGAATAGTGCAGGCCGTCAAAGAAGGGAAGGGGTGCTTGGTTCTAGGTCTCTTCTGCTATGGACTTACTATGGAATAATGGACAGATATTCTGATGGTCACATTTGGACTTTGACTCCACTCAGTAGAAGATCACCACTGTACTGTTGGATCCAGGCTTTTGTGTCTGAACATTCCCTGCCAGACAGTGGAAGGTGGTTGTTTCTAAAGGGTTGGGGTTTTTAGCATTTATAGTTACTCTGATGGATTTTCTTTGGTGATTTCTATCATAGATAAAGTTAGAAGTGGGTTTTCTAGTTGAGATTTCTTTCAGTTCATACTTTTTGAACAAAGAAATATTGTTGCACATGACTCTGAACAGAAGATATTATTTATTAGCTTTTAAAAAAAATTTGCTATTTTACATCTGTCATAGTGGTAACTGACAGATATTTACTGCTAACTGGATTTAATAAGAGTCCTCCTTCAGTATGATTTAAAAGACCATGGATGTGAGACTGAAGCACTTTATCATGGAATATTTCATGCCAGCAGCCTACAATCTGAATGAAACATCAGAGAAAGGTTGTTAGCAGGCATGCTGACTGGAAAGGGACAAGCTCTCTCCAGTTCTCTATTGCCTTAGACAAATGGCATTGCTTTGTTTAGTGTATCAAGTTCATTCTTGAATTCAATTAGGTTTCTTGCTCCTCTTTCAGAATTAAGAAGAACTAAAATTCTTATCTTTTGCTGCTGTAATAATTATCTGAAGACTGATAACTTTGCCCATGTAATTCCATATTCAAAACAAACTTTGCTACCCTTCTAGCTGTTAGGAACTGCAAAGTGGATAACAGTTTTCAACCTTATTCCATTCATAGGCATATTTTTTTTTCTAGTACAATGCCAGATATTTTAAGTTCATTTAAGTTCAACTGATTTGTTATGTAATATAAACCCATAGAAGAGTAATATCAGAGCAATCTGGCAGAGGGTGTCTATTTTGTAAAAAACAAACAAACAAAAAAAACCAACAAAAACCCAAACACAAAACCAAAACCAAACAAACAAAAAACAGACAAAAAAACCCCAAACAAAACAACCCCCCCCAAAAAACACCGCCCCCCCCAAAACCACCAAACCCAACCAAAACACAACCAACCAACCCCCCAAAAACCCAAGTTGCATTTTTACCACGTTTTCCTTTTATCTTCATGCTTTTAGTTAATCTTTTTAAACCTCACTAACAATGATGTCCTAATAGTGCATCTGAAATTGCTCAGGTAACTTGATTGCTTTAAATGGAACTATTACATTTATTGTTGAATTAATGTATAGTTTCATTTTCAAGATGGTTGTTTCTTAAATTGTTTTTGATCTAGTGAATTGTCTTATCAGGGAAAAGGATGCTACTTTTTTTACCACAGAAAGGACTCTACAAACATAGACAGAGCCCTAGCCATCTCCATTTGTGCTCTAGATGGCATCTACAGAGATTAAAAGGATGCCTCTCCTATTGAGACTGACTTGACTGTACTTTTTGAAACTGCTAAACATTGTCAGTTAGGGCTTTCTGTAGTAAGCTTTGAAATATTCATGAAATAGCACAAATAAGGTAGATTCAACATTTTATAAGTATATTCAAGACTAATAAAACAAACTTCACAACATAACTTGTTATATTCTAGTGTAAAATGGCATAAGCTATGGCACACTGTTTCAGTACTAATCCACACACGTTAGATCAGCATTTTATGTCTTGGCCTGTTTATATAAATTCTGGTTGAAGTATGAATAAACTTTTCCTTTTCTTTGCTCCAGTTAGTACTGCGTATATCTGATGGGGGACTGGAACTCTTTCTTGGAAAAGAAGAAGGAATATGGGGAGAAAAAGAGATTAAATGAACTTTACTTCTAATAGCAAATATCCTTAGTTGGCATTGGGTAATAGAGGCAAAAAAATAAACATAGAAAATGCTTTTATCACAGTTTTTTTTTTTCTCAGTGAAAAGCTACAAGGTAATTGAGTCACATACAGAGCATAACATTTAAATTAAGGGCATGATTATTTTAATTAACTGATGCCCAGTGCTATATGTATAATAATACTTTTTCTTCCAGCATACATACATGTATATGTGTGTAAAATGTGTGAAAATTATAATGATGTAGGTAAGCTTAAGATACCTGTAGACAGAAAGGACTGAACCTGACTTTCAAAGACAACTTCAGTCAATCCTTTCACCTGCTGGTTTGTCTTGGAGTTCTAGGTTCAACACAGTATTTATGGAACCAATACTACTCATTTAGTACAATGCTTTTCTCATTCGAGGGTATTATTTTGGAAACTGTCAGTTAGGGGCTGAGGGATATAAAGCAGTTTGGCAAGAAGCATCAGGAGACTTGGCTACAGTTCCTATATGAATCTTTGAGGCAACTTTTCTTCAGCAGTGCTCTCTTCTTACCTCTTGAAAACTTGGACTGGATGGTTTTTTTTCTTCCTTTTTTTCCCCTTGAACTTTTCATTCTCTTGTGGTTAGACTGAATTGTGGTTTTTGGAGCAGAGGTACACCAGCATCTTTTCATCTCTCTCTCTCTCTCTTTTTTTTTTTTTTACTCTCCTTTCTAAGATCTGGATAGTTCTTAACCTATGTGCAGAGACACTTCACATGGTGACTTTTCTTTTGGCTAAGTGCATACATTGTGCCTAAATTTCTGCAAAGCACAAGTTTTTCTGTTAAACCAAGCCTGCAAATCTAATGTGAATTGAATAATCTTTAATCTGTAAAAGTTTAAAGCTGAGAATTGTGTGGAAATATTTGGGTTTGACCTGGAAAAAAGCCAAAAAAAACTTTCAAGTTAACTTCAGGTTTTCAAAGTTATTTAGAGGAGTCTTGTTCAGCCAGAATAAGTCAAAACAGTAAGGTGTCTGGCCTAGTTCCCTCCATGTATTTTAACAGGAAACAATATAAATAAACTAGTTTTTCTCTGGCTCAATTCCTATTCTTACCTAGCTCTGCACACTCATTTTATATTTTATACGAATGTAGACACATGGAGTTTCATTTGATGGAGGTTCTCCTAACTAGAACTCTAAAATGTATCTTCAGAATTTAACATGTACAAAATATACCTTTCTTTCAATTTGCAAGATATCCTTTTAGGGTAGGTAGGCAGGAGCATGGAGGAAGTTGAAAAATTAGTCATCATCTCACTCTTGGCTGTGTCACCTGGAGTAATAAAAAACTTTTGCCATTGCTTTGGGTTTTTGGCAGAGCTGTGATTTGCAGAATCATAGATGTATCTAAAAATTCTAATATATGTGCCAATAGCAGCTCAAGAGTTCAGGGTGTGTGAATAAATATGGAGTTGTTTTGTACAGTCCATGGTATAGTTAAATCAAAACTATTGGTGTCTGAGCTAGATAGACTGATGTTAGATTACACTCAACATGCTGCATTTTTGCTTTGATTTAGATTATAAACCTAACTCTTAGGAAAAAAGAAAAGTTAAACTTCAGTAATACTCCTGTTAAAGGCAGGATTTAACAGGCTACCCTTTTTTAGAGTTGGCCATCCTATCCAATTGTTAGATGTTGCGGGAAAGTGGCTAGTGTTTCTTAAAGTCTGGAAAAAGAAACTGTAGGTTAATTGGAAAGATGGATGATTGCAATAGATCATGAAGCAGATTGACTGCAAAGGAAAAATTATTGGAGCAGAAATTCAGAATGAACACAATTGCTGTTGCTTTTGCTGCTTTTGTCTGACATTATACTTTGGCTTTATAAAACTTTAAAAAAAATGTCAGACGAAATCAGTCTCATGATTGAACTTAGCATTGCAAGCATATCTGGCTTCACTGGAAGTTTTTTGTCAAGAACATGGTGACTGGAAGGCTGAGGTGTTTTTTGCTTGTTTTCATTTAATTTTTTGAGTCACTACTGTTACCGCAGAGAATCTATGTTACTTTAAGGATATGAAATGTGATTGTACAACTCCAAAAGAAGTGTCCCCAAGCACAGGATCTTGTCTCCAATACTGGCAATAAATACATGCCTTGTACGAACAGAGAAAATGTTTATGATACTTCTCCTGAGTGCTGTCTCAATTTTTAATTTCAGTTCAGGGTATTTTCTGAACACAGAGTTCTACCTATTTTTCCTGGGAATCAGGTTTTTTTAAGAATGGATCCTTTGTGCCTCTTGTTATGATTTCATTTCTTCCTTTATTCTTACATGCGTTATCAGCTGGTATTCAAAGGTGAAAATAACTATGTGAAAAAGTAAAAGGGGAGGGGGGGGAAAAAACCCTAAAAATTAGAGCTAAAAATAAAATATAGACTACCACACTCTGAAAAAGATTGAGGAAAATACGCAGAAAGAGAATGAAATTGAAGACAAAATGTCATGGGGAAATAATGAAGTCCTTATGTATATGTGATGTTAAACAGAAGATAAATGATTGCTTGGTGAGGTGAGGGGAATCTTGATTATAATCCACTTTGTTGGTCTGGATGATGGGTCCATGTTCTGAGAAGACTGGAGAATTAATGATAAAGCTTCCAAGCAGCCTGCAACTCCAAAAAGCTTTTGGGAAAAGATGCAATATGATGTAGGAGCTGAGTGGTTCTTATAATGCTTTTTTTATTTGCCCAAACTCAAGCAATGGTAAAACATACAGTCTTTCGCTTAATGTTTTATATAGGTACTGGCCAAAATTATTAAGCTTTTAACCCAAAGGGTTTATTCTGTCTTTCACTAAATCTTCATTAAAGTAGTCCAGACACATTTGTTGTCTCAATATAGCTTTTGATCATCTCTGAGATAAGATCTGCAATCCCCTAGCTAATTCACTTAACCTGGTTCATAGTCATAGGTCACAGTAGTGCTTCATGACTAGCAATTCCTACCTTCATACTTCCATATGGCTTTTGCCATAGCCACCACACCATGACACTTGCAAAATGAGCAATTCACTCCTAACACTTGGATTTTGCATTCTTGTGATAGGACTATGCTTACTATCTTTATAAACTTTAAGTTATTTTATTTTATTAATTTTGAACAGTGTTGTTCAGGGCTGCACTTTCAACCCTTGAGTGGAAGTATTCACTTATAAATGGCCAGTGGAATTCTTGGAATTATAACTGCTTCCCCTCATTCACCAGGTCTGGGTAAATGAAGGTGCACTGTCACAAGAGCCTCAGTCCCTGTAGCTATTTTTTGGACACAAGATCTATGAGTTTTCTTGTGATTCTTCAAAAATTGATTATTTTTTTTCTTTACGTACTCGGATAATGCAGTCTACTTGGCAGCCTGTTCTGTTTCCATTTTCATAGAATATGTGGATCTTGCAAGTCTGAGGGAGCAAGACATGGTGCAGTTCTCTCAATACTGCCTCTTGGAGCATCATCTGTACAACTGTACCTGCTAATCAGTCAAGAGTTTCACTGGGGAGAGACCTGGTAGTTCTAATGCAAAAGTGATCCCAACAGTAGTCTATCATACATGCAATGTGGATGGTTCAAGGTACAGGACCACAAATAAAATTAACAATCTAAACATAGTTTAGGTGCACTCACAAATGCTGCCTTATCCTTCTATAAGAAGAGTTGAAATAAAGCCCCTATATCAATCAGATTCAATTATTTATATCTTTAATGTCAAACTGCATGGACATTTCATAATTAAGCTACTAAGTTCTTTTCTGTAGGCATTTTTTCTAGTTGATGAAAAAAGAGATTAATAGTGTATGCCTTTATGGCAAACAGAGATGTTCATCTAGTCTACTTAGTATCTATTTAAATAAAATTGAAAGCAGATTGATATTTTGAAGCACTTTCATGAAGCACAAAAGACTCAAAAAAATCTAATAGCCTGTTAAATTGGAATGCATGTTCTAGTGAAACATTTTGTTTACAATTAGCAGCTTATGAGCAAAACAGTAACTATTGGTTTAAAGACAGTACTTCTCTTTGAACTTTTATGGAGAAGTTAGTTTTGTGTTGCAACTCAGAGTATTACTAAATGCTGAATTCATTACCTTTCCTTATAATATTTTTTTTTTTTTAGCAAACTATTATGTTGGACAATACTTCTACACTGCTGTTTGATTTAAAAGATCAAAGCTGTTCTCTGAAGAGTTTTGATTAACTGTGAAGACTGGCTATGTTCAACGCTAATAGGTATACAAGTGCTGCCAAGATTAATGTGGAGATGACCCTGTGCCTATTTTCAGAATCGCAGGGGGGCGAATTCTGTCAACAGTGAAGATGCATTTGATAAAAGGCCGAAGCAATGGGGATCCTTTCTGTCAGGCAGTAGAGGAAGTTGTACAAGATTTGGATTTGAAGATTAAAAATATTATCGATTCACAACATGAAGTCTTGACTGCCAGCACTACTGGAGTCAGTCCAGCACGGGTAATGGGACTTCTTTTCTTCTTTTTACTATTTAGCTTTACAAGAAAGCAAATGTCTTTTGCCTGTTTTGTTTCTTTTTTATTTTTTAAAAGGCTTTATATAGAGTATTATCTTTTCCTAACAGTACAGAGCAGTGTCGTTTCCTCTACACTGTGGTTTAAAAGTTGTTGAAAGACTTATGCTTCAGGATTACAGTGTGGATTTCAAAAAGCTGATTTACTTAAACTAAACTTCTCACCTCAAAATTGTAAATAAAATACTCTCCAAACTTAATTTGTTCATGCAGTTATTGATGTAGATACTTGTAACTGTCAGGTTTACCACTAATTTCAAGGCAGTAGAGCTATAACAAATTTCCAAACAAAAAAACCCTCCTGAAAGTGTAATTAAGATTTAAGAACATGTATCAGTAATTTTGATTAAAATACACAGGTTTTAATTAGCTTAGCATCAAGTGTTTCAAAGGGTAAGGCATTCAAAGTAAGGTTAAACATGAAGGAAGTCCAAAACATGGTGAAATGGGGAGTGGAAGGAGAATAAACATAAAACCCCAAACAATCAACTTGTAAGTTTTGTTCTTTCAGTATTTCAACACACTAAGGAAACTATTAATTATTTTATTTTAATGGAAGGAATCAGGATATTTAAAGTTCTTTAAGTCAGGTGTGGAGAGCAGAGTACAGGCTTTCTATTTGTGGTTTCTGTACTTTGAATCTACTCAGGTTTTATTATGATCTTTATAGTGATGAAAACATTAACCAGCTTTAATTATTTTATTTGTTGATATATAAAATATCTAATGTCATGTGTTTTTGTCTAGGAAACTCTTTAAAACTTATAGACACTTCCAATGTGTGTACATTGTTAGAATGCTTTGTTTTGTGAAATCACTGGAATTACCCTATGGTGACATAAGATTTTAAACAAATTTTAATCAGGCTTCAAATATGCTTTTTATTTTCTGAGAGGTTAAACCAGCCAGACCCTATTGGCTGTTTAGACTGGTTTAAATGTGTTTCCACTGAGCAGTTGGAGTATGTATTTCATCCTCATTTTTCTATTTTCCCTGAACCTTTCATCACTGTATTTCTCTGCTTCCCTTTTATATCCTTCTATTTCTTTCTCTTCCCCATCTGAAAAATTGATCACTATTATCAGTTCTGTCTTTATTTAGCTACTTGTATTACTAATAAATTTTTTAAAAAAATATTTAAATCATTATAAGCCAGGTAAAACTATTTTAGTAAAACTTCATTTTTCAGAGAATTAACCAAAAAATTGCTTTTCCAAAATGGTTTGTGTTTCTTGTTATTCTCCATAGGTCAAGTTCATAGTCTAATGACTCTGTAGAAATGTTTACCAGTATCCTTGTTGAGGCAGTAGATAACAAAGGTGGTTGTATCCTGATGTTGTTAGGAAACGTGGTTAAATACTTAACTTCACAGTGCTTTCAATGGGATGAGTATTTTTCTCAAAATGGGAACCTGAGGCCAGCTTATGAACTTAATTATATTACTGTGAGTCTGTGGTTCTATGTTGAAATTTTTGCCAATTCTTGAGTTTAAGTTAATTGATTGCTGGAACATCCCATCTAGTTGTGGATGGGCAGATTCTACTTTAGTTCTTCTCAGTGAGGAAACTTGAGTATGTAGGAGAGGATGTTGTCCTTTAAGCTAATCCTTTTCACTGTGGTACATCCATAGTCACCACAGTATGGATGTAACTGAGGGCCATCAGAGATGACTGTGGTCTGGATGTGACTGATGTGCCACTTGGCTTGACAAATCTAGTGCCGTATTGGGTTTACATGGCAAGGTTTTGGTAGTGGGGAGGGCTGCAGGAGTGGCTTCTGTGAAAAGTCCAGAAGCTGGTCGCATGTTGGACAGGGCCAGTTCCAGCTCGCTTCAAGATGGATCCACTGCTGGCCAAAGCTGAGACAATCAGCGATGGTCATAGTGCCTCTGTGATAACATTTAAGAAAGGGTAAAAAATGCTGTGCAACAGCATTTGGGAGAGAGGAGTGAGAATATGTGAGAGAAACAACCCTGCAGACTGCAAGCTCTGTGAAGAAGGAGGGGGAGGAGATGCTCCAGGTACCGGAGCAGAGATTCCCCTGCAGCCTGTGGGGAAGACCATGGTGAGGCAGGTTGTCCCTCTGCAGCCCACAGAGATCCACAGTGGAGCAGATATCCACCATGCCTGTGGAGGATCCCATGCTGGAGCAGGTGGATGTGCCCTGAAGGAAGCTGTGACGCTGTGGAGAGCCCACACCGGAGCAGGTTCCTGGCAGAAACTGTAGCCCATGGAGAGGAGCCCACGCAGAAGATTTTCTGGCATGACCTGTGACCTCATGGGGGACCCATGCTGGAGCAGTTGTTGAAGAACTACAGTCTGTGGGAAGGAGCTGCAATGGAGAAGCTCATGAATGACTGTATCCCATGGGAAGCACCCCACACAGGAGCAGAAGAAGTTGAGGTAGAAGGAGCAGCAGAGTTGAAGTGTTAGGAACTGACTGCAACCCTCATTCCCCATCCCCCTGTGCCACTTGGTGGAAAGAGGTAGAAGAGTTGGGAGTGAAACTGAGTTTGGGAAGAAGGGAGGGGTCCTATTCTGATTAGTTGGGAATGAATTACATTAATTTCCTTAAGTCTGATGATGGTAATTGGTAAGTGAGCTCCCTGTCCTCATCTTGACCCCATGAGCTTTTCATCATATTTTCTCTCCCTGCCCTGTTGAGGAGGGGAAGTGATAGAGCAGCTTGGTGGGCACCTGGTGGCTAGCCAAGGTCAACCCACCACAGTCCTTTGTGGTACCTGATGTGGGGCCTGACGAATTAGAGCTAAGGACAGTAATTGGGACAGGTAAGGAGCAAAATATGGACTGAACATCACTAGAGAGTGGAATAAGTGTGGGGAATTTGGGGGTTTGTAATTGTGGTGAAGGGACGAGGGGTGGAGTGTCTGTAAATTGTCTGCCTTTGTTGGTGTTGTGAACATGCTATTTTGATTTTGGTGTGGGGAATTCTCTTGTTGATCTAAATTAAGTTTGTGAAGATTGTGTGATGAATGTATATTTTAATGATAATTCTTAAATATGTGATTCACAGAGTTCAGCAGTGGGAAAGGGACTGATATAAAATTGCTTATTTTAGTGGAGCTTGGTGTGGAAGAACATTTTGCTAAGCATATAGAGTGGTAGGTTACCATTACTAATTAAAAACCAAAACAAACAGTACAAAAAAACCTCATAATTTTTCCAAATGAACTTGAGCTGTATAAAAAATTAGAGCATCTGTATTATTCCATTAAGATCTCAGGACAGCAAAGATTAATGCTATGTGCTGAGTTTCACATATAGCTTGTTTGTTTTGCTTTTTGTTTTTTTTTAATTGTGTTTTGTTTTTTACTTTATAAAGAAACTCCCAAACCCTGATGCTATAATTTTTCAGAAAAATTGTTCTATATTCAGAATAAGCTCTGTTTCTGATAGGATGTTATGTTTTTTTCATATGTAAGAGATTGAATCACTTCTTTGAGTGCAAATTTAAATTCTGATCTTAACTATAGAGCTGAAAATGATGCCTCCACTAGCTCCTGGGAAGGCTACTTCCTCATAAAATGTACCTGAAAGGAGTTACTTTGTTAGAAAAATATTTGCTTTTCTCCTGGCCGTGACAGTTTTCTTCCATCATTGCTCAGTTTTCCTCCAAATACCTGTTTTATAAGAATCTGGAGCTCCAGGAAAAGTTATTACTTTATGCAGCAGGAAGCACTACTTTGTGTTGAAGCCTGCTTGAGTGACTAATAGGAATTATGATTAATTTCTTCCTGAGAAAATTACTACTGTAAATGGAATCTGGCTGGTGTTTCTGGAACCAGCCAGAAGAGTCTGGAGCAGCTAATGGTCACTACCCTTGAAAGACTGATCAACAGTTTTCTTGAAAAACCAATTCAAATCATGATTTTAAGCTTACTAATAAGATTTTTATGGCAAGGATTGTTGTCTTGCCTAAAGTTCTTATTGTGCCTTGGACAACAGGATTTTAGTCTATGATTAGTACACCAAGTCACTGTTGTTGTAGTATATGAGATTTCTGAAGGTCATCTTTTGGCAGTTAGGAGGTTATGTTATATTCTAAGGGTTATTTTTTTTCCTTTGTGTATAACCAGTCAAGATGATGCCAAATTTGTACTTTTCTCATTAAGACAAATTTACCGTGACACATATGACATTTTATAAAAATCTATGATGTGGTGATGTAATGACTGAAGAGGTTCAGAATAATTTTTGAGGAAATTAAATGGTACTGAAATAGGCCAATTCTATAAAGCCAAGTAACAACCATTTCTGTAATTGCTATTTCTAGCTATTGATTATAACTTATAGTAACTGACTGACATGTGTTGCTATGGTTTCTTGAAAGCTACATACACTAATTGATGTAATCAAATAGAGAGAGAAATAGAATTTGATCTTTTCAAGACTGTGTTTAAAAGGAGTTAACTGATTAGATAAATGTAGTTCATTGCTTGTCCTGTCATTCTGAACAAAGTCAGGCTATTCAATGTTTCTGTGTATTGGTAAATAGGAAAGCCTATAGTTTTTAAGATCTACTACTGTGTATTAAGCACTAAATTTCTCTGTGGAACTCCTAGTACTTTTAAAGAAAAATATAGCAAACTTGCAATTCTTGCAGTCCCATAGTGGCTATGGAGTTCTACATCTGTACTGCTGACTGTAGCATTGAGCACTTCCAGATGTGGATTATTATTTTCTTTAAGGAATTCTTTATTCTTGTGGAAAATTGTGAGGAATTCATCCTGTTCCAAACAACAGGAGATTGTGCCAAGTACCTCTGTTGTCAAATCTTGATGGAAATCTCGGTTTTAACCAACTGCTTTAACAGATTGTTAGTCAGAGGAGTTGGACTTCACCAGAATGTGTTTGTGTACCCCATAGCACTCATATTTGTTGTGAGAAAATAATATGTTAATTTCTGCTGCACAGTTTCATCACAGATTTGTATATTTATCTGTGTGGCTTGCTCATCAGTGTATACCTCCAGATGGCAGTGAACTAAACTCTACTAATTGCTTGGGTTGAGGAAGAAACTTTCCCATGGGCAGGTTCCTCATAAATGCTTACTGCGAAAGGGAAGGAGGGGATTCTCACACTTTGTGTTGATATGGGTTGCTTTTGGAGGTGAGCTATTGGTCTGGCTTGTTGACCTTTTCTGTTGTATGTTCCTTTTAATTTTATCTATTTTCAGCCAAAATTGCATTCCATAAATCATGGCACTGTGTATTGTGGCAGAGATAATGTAAAGGTCTTACAAGTTCTTCTGGATGAAGAAGCTGTCAGCCCTCCTACCCAGAACAAAGCAGAACTATTATATGATGATGAAAGCGTAAATCTGTTTGGAGTCACCTCTGTTTTGACACTCTTCAGGTAAGTACTAGAAGGTTTTTTGTGTTTGTGTTAGGTTGTTTTGTTTTGAAACATCTTGTACTGAGTGGCTAACAAAGCATTGATACTACTTACACAAAGCAAATGACCAAAATGTAGTCTGTTGTGAGGTTAGTTGGAAAGCATGCTTAGAACAGTCTCAAGTTCTCAAAAGTATTCTACCTCCTCATTTGCGTTTTCTGTATCTTCAAGATACTTTTGCAATAATGGACTTTTTGAGCTCGTACATTTCTGGGCTGCACAAAACCCATGAAGAAATATCCTTTGCAACAAAACTTCCAAATACTCACCTCTTAAGTTGAGTTTGAACTCCTAAGTGCAAATACTGTCTGTTCAGTAGCTAATTAGATTCCTATTCAATTTGAAGATGCCTTCTTTGTCTAGCTGTGACACAAGACATTTTGGGATTATATCCTGTTTTCTTCCTTATGTTATCATTTTGTGGAGACACTTTTAAGTAGTTTTTTCGTATCATGATCCACCAGTTGGATAGTATTGCACAAAGGATATTGGAAAAAATTTACATGCGTGAAGATTTACTAGTAGGGTCTGTAGCTGATGGCATACACTGACTCTAATGGTGAACGTTGCTTTTGGGGAAGAATAAAATCAAAAGAAGAGGGAGAGGAGAGGAAAGAGAAAACTCTCCCTGGTGGCTAGCTGGGAGGTAAAACTGCCAGGGTTTCCAGACAAGCATCCTCTGAATTACGGTGGTTGGTTCCCCAATAGTTATTTTCCCAGTGTAACTATATTGTCTTCATAAGGACCTGCTCAAACCCCTTATTGGTTGTCCCTGCTTTTGGTGCCTTTAGTGGTGATTGGAGCATCTGTTCATGAGGGCAGGGGCTGCATGGCCAGTTGCTTATTAAGGTCTGTGTATGCATGTTTGGGGGTTCCCTAACATAAGGGCTAGAATGAAAAGGGTAGGAAAGGTGGGGAAGAAGGGGGTGTTTCTTATGCTGGTGGCAGTTGTTTCCCATGAGAGCCCCACCATAACAACACTATCAGAGTGTGTAGGTGCAAGGCTGTGAGGATAACAGCAAGGAAAGAGAAAAACAGTGATAGGTCCTAAACTGGAAGATGGAGGATCCTAAAAGTTGAAGAATTTAAGACTTCTATTAGATTTATCATTCAACCTCTTTTATGAAACCAAAAGAACAAGCACATTCTAATTAAAGTTAAAAAAATTAGTTTCACTAATAAGAATTCTAAATAAACCTGTAATAATTTTTAATTTAAAAGGCAGCTTGTAACAACATATTGTGGAATATTTCTTTCACCTCTCTAATATCTGAGGATGGCTGTAGCTATACATTTCTATTTCATTATGTAACAAACCTAAAATAAACGTGATTTCAATCTCTTATTTTTTCATTACTTCAGATACAGGAAAATTGATCCACATTATTGTTTATATTGTTTCAATAATAAACCTCAGGGTGGTTGTATTTTTATCAGAATGAAAAGGAGCTTAATCAGATTTAGGCTAATGCTTTATGTGAATGGAATAAAGGCCCACCTGAATTCTTCTGAATTAAACATTGCTATTATTCAGAGCTAGAAATCTTCATTTTTTTTTTAAAGTAACTCTTTAATTAAAAATGGGCTTTAAACCACTTATTTCTGAATAAGAGTGCCCACTGAGTGCTTTGGTTTCACTTACCTCATTTGATTTTTCAGCTGAATTAATTTTCTTGAATTTTCCCCCAAAGGATAAGACATTTGTTTGACTTAAAATCTTCTTGGTGTAGGTGTAAGCAGGTACTGCTATCTGGGATTTTATATCGTAATCTAGGCAATTCTTATGTTTTCCGTAGTACTACTTAGGGGTCAATTTGTTTTAGATTTTATTTTCCAGTCTATAATTTTTTTAATATTATCTGTGTGCTTCTATTTAAAAATTTGTGTTAGAAGTAATTTATTCAAAGTATTGAATTTATGATCCTAAATAATTGTTTTAGGAATAAAAAACTGCAAAAACTGAAATGAAACTTGCAAACAATACCTGTTCTCAGTTTTTATCAAATCTGTGTTCTGCATTTCTCTGGCAGCTTTACTGTAAGGCTCCAATTGCTTTATGAATGCTGTACACCTTAATACTATACAGGATAGTAGCTAAGGTGTCACTCTGATTTGCATCGGTGTATGGGCACCTCTATGGTCCAGCACTTCTTTGTTAATGCTTGTGTCTCAAATATTTGATCTAGAGTGTTTGCTGTCTTTTTGCCAGTCTATTGCTAATAGTCATTCTGGAACAGTTTACAGGATAAATGGCAGTACCTTTGGCAGTAAATGTCACTGCAGTTTTCAGATTCTTTTTGCTAATCTGATTCTGTATATCAGATTGTTGGTCAGCTCATATGGTAGTTATTGTTTTATGGTTTTTGATCACATGGTAGTTATCATTTTGAGGTTTACCACAATGCTTTTTGTTGTTTCTAGAGATTTCATTACTGAAGAATCCCAAAATATGTTTAAAGTTTGTGAGTAGTTTTTTCTGGGTTCTGGTCAGTTTGAAAGAGCACTGTTAGTTTTCAGGTGAAGACTGAGGTTAAATGAGAGCACCTCTTTTTCAAAATTCAGCATTTCAGGAATTTTGCTTGATTTGTTTTACTCTTCTTTTAATAAGCTTCTAGATCAATTGGGTAGATTTATCTCTCTGCACTGAAATCCTGCAAAAAAGCTACTGCTGAGAAGCAGCTGTTGTATTTAACTTTTTGTTGGCTTGTTTTAATTAAAAATATTTTCATTGTAATTTGTGAAATACATGCATATTTGGGAACTGAAAACATAACCACTGACAATACATCCTCAGTGTTTTAGAACATCTTAAGCAAGCTGAAGTTTTTCTTACTTAATCTGTTCTTTAGTATATCTGTCAAATATTTTCCTTCTGTAAGGACCTCATTTCAATCTTCTGGAAAATATTCTTTTTTAGATATGCATTATAGAAGTTCAAATAAAATTCTGTTGCTATTTTTGTATTTTGAAGCTGCATGCAAGGCAGAAGTGTGCTATTTTTTCCCCTAGTAATTTTAAAATTTTAAGCAAACATAAAAATGTAGTGATGATATTGAAATCAAAATAAGGTGATTCTGATATAATTGATGATATTACTTATGTTTAATATTAATTATTATGTTTATTATTAATTAGAGTTAAATTTTGCATGATCATGGATTAAGTATTTTCATAACTTTTTGCAATAAAGGTTCTGTTTTTCTGGGTTTGCAGGTTCAACAGGTATTCAGGGTTTGGGGCAACTTTTTGTTTGCTGCTGTTTTTTATATCATTCCCATCATCTTCCTAGCCTATTAATGTTAAAGCCAGTCATTATTTCTTGCTCATTTCTTTTCTGGCTTTTTAAAATTTCCTTCTATTTAAGGAATACCCATGTTGATCTTGGGTACAAAACAATCTCTTGAAAACCCATTTCTGTGGGCACTGAAAAGGAAACTAATCTATGCATGCACTGGAGAAGCAGTGATGATTTAATCAGTCACTTATCCTGAGGAATCATTTGTTGTTGGAAAAGTGGGTTGCTGAGAATTTTGTCATTATGGGTTACAAAGAGGACTCATGAACCAGAACAAGTGTAGACAGGAGCATGCTGAAGCCACATATTTTGGCAATTTAAATAGCAAAAACATTGCAAGGTCCTGCAGAAATTATGCACAACAGACAAATAGAAATAAATAAAATAAATTTTATTTATGGAATAATTGAATAGAATGAGCTAAATAAATAAAAATAAAAATGAGTTATTTTTTAAAAAAAACTGTCCTCATATGCACACTGGCCTGCCATGAGCATAAACACAGAAGTAATTATTTACAGATGCACAGATTAATTCTTCTTATTTCAAGACCAAAACATTCCCCCTTATATGCATCAATAACTTTTCATTAATGTACGTAACTATTCACAGACTGAAATATAGGAGGGTGGAAGCATTTTGTTTGTGTGAGTACTTCTATTGAAACGTCTGTAAATATGAGGAAAATTATTCTGGATGTCAATGAGATGCTACTCAAGGGGCTGTAAGTGGAATGGTGACTTGGTAACTAATCACCAGCATTACAAATAATAATACTGTGGCTGCAGAACTACAATAGTGTAAGCATGCTACAAAATGATACCAGAAATTGGAACTGTATGTTTGGTTTCATTATACTGTCTTAAGTTGTCACAGTACATGTAGTTACTTAGGAAGGGAGAGGACTAAGGCTTGGAGAGTACAAATACTTGCTTTCCTCTTTCTGAGGAACTTGGTAAGGTAACTATTTTTCTTAACTAATTGCTTTTGCATGTTCTAAATACTTCTTATCTCTTTCTAATATAGATCTCCAGCACAATCCAGTGGATCTTCTCCAAAACCTCTTAGACAACGTGTTCAGAAATCTATGGATGAAAAAAAAATTAAGGTACTGTGTAGGAATTGCTATGCGACTATAGATGCACTGAAGTAATAATGCTAAAATGAAAACAACAGTGTTAAAATTCTCAAATACTTGGCTGAAATGTATCCCACAGCTAAAGAAATGTAATTGTGATTAACTTTTGGTAATTGGCCTAACTGAAACGTATGAGTGGAAATATGAGTGTAATATGTTGTAATATGAGTGGAAATATCTGAAACTCTAGAAGAGAAAGGCTTTAAACTTAAAAGTACTTCCTAATCAAGATCTCTTAATGGAGCCATACTGACTTAATCTATATCTCTTCATTTAACCATCAATGTATTTCAGGACTATAAAAGCTATCTGAAAACAGAGATAAAACTGAACACAGGCACCTGATTTCAGTTCTGATAACGTCAGCATTCTAAAAGTGTAATAATGACTTTTTCATTGCATTTTTTTAGCGTTCTTTTTATTTGTAACATTCTGAGGGCTTTTCCATAACATTGCTTTGTGAACAATAAAATGAAGATGTTAGTGTTTGCTATTTTGTAGATGAAATGGAACATTACAACGGTATGTTTGTATTGGGAGTGGCATTATTCAAAAGAATGACTTCAATGTTTCTGAAAACTGTAGTCTTCCAGTGTACTGCATTTTACATTGACAATTTTGAGGAAAAAAGACGAACTTGAATGTTGGGACTGTGGAAAGAGGCAGAGCTTGTATCTTTCACAGCATTTCAACAGACAACTAAATAAAAGTAGTGACTTACTATTTTTACAAATTTAGCCCTGACAACAGGTGAAAACACAAATGTAATTAGTATATAAGGAAGAAAACAGGGGTGTTTTAAGCCAGAATTAGTTCTAGAACAGCAAAATGGAAAATACCTTTCTGCCACTGGATATGAGGGGAATTTTAACATATTACATGGTTAAGAAGTAGAAAATAATGAAAAGGAAGTAATGAAAAGCACTGTCAGTATTTCCAGCATGTGTTTTAAGTATACTCCAACTTCATTCTGAGTGCTTTTTTTGGAATGGAGGTGGGGTGGATGATGGTCATTTTGGATACATGTACTAATTATGGTGAAATTTAGCTTAAAACTCATAGGCAAATTATGAAAGATTGAAACTGATAAAGGATCTTCGCTATATTAATTTTACAATAAACAGTATATTTAAAGTGCAGCTTTACTCATCAAATAGCAAAAATGTGGTATGCTGTTTGCATAATACATTGAAATAGATGGTTTTCTTATCTAAATAGAGGTTTTGTAATTGGATTCATGAACAGCTGTGTTCAGTATCAGAGTACAAAAATTATTATCTAAAAGTAATTACCTGTCACATTTGAGACCTTTACTGGAAACTTACAAGGTTTTTGACAGAAACTATCAAAAATACAAATCTTGAGACTGATTCATATTATGAAACTATTTTAACATTTTTGGAAATACTTTTTTGCTAATCAAAAATACTAGATTAGCTACCATAATTTCTATGCAAATAGTAGTTCTTTCAGAGGCCTCTGAGTAATTGTGAGTTCTACTTCAGGAGCAGGAATTGCATGCAAAGGTTCATCATGACACTCTCCTGTGCTGCTTTTGTAGGGCCTGACTCTAATAAGGGTTCTGTGACTCCTATGATCCTTGTTAATACAATACAAGAATCTGACTTTTTCTGTAGGACTCATGTACTAGTCTTGCTTCACCATGATTGATGAAATAGAATGTACCTGTAGCAAAATAGAATGAAACATCTAATGTTTTCAGGCAATGATTTTTGAGGTCTTTCAGTCAACTTCTCAAACTGATTTTAATGCTCACCAGGTGCCTAATACAATTGAGGATGACTATATTGAAATGTAAATGACCTTTTGTCTTATGAAAACCAAAATTTAAAGAGAATAAGCAACAGGTCTGAAGTCTGTGGTTCGCACTTCTAAACTTTCTTTGGCATCTTAGAAGACTGTAAAGCTTTCTTATAGTGTTATCTGTTGTAGATTAAAGCTGTGATGGTGAACTTTACTTTA
The DNA here is from genome assembly GCF_964188355.1 of Buteo buteo. Lineage (NCBI taxonomy): Eukaryota > Metazoa > Chordata > Aves > Accipitriformes > Accipitridae > Buteo > Buteo buteo. The sequence continues at coordinate 7,066,170 of NC_134189.1, read as the reverse complement.
GCAATATGGATGGTAACACGATTAAAACGTTAAACTGAATGGCCGCTTTGGGCTACACAACTCATATCTTAGAGCAACATTGAGGCTGCTAGACTGCCTCTAGTAATCACAATCAGTCTTCTTCATGGCTTTTTTCCAGCGTATCCTATTGTACCAGAGAGACAAAGTACAGCATGGAACTGAGGCCAAATATCTCAAGATGTTTTTCCATTTAAAAAAATGAAAATAAAAATCATGCAGTTCAGAGTATGAATGTTCCTCAATTATGTATCAGCAGAGAGTCCTCTTACTCAAGATAAGACGTTTGAGTGTTTCACATTATGTTTGCAATTCTCTTCTGTGTATCAGCCAAACATTGCCATCTAAACTACACTATATTCCTGTGAAGTCTGGAATTATTCTTCTGGTATTCCTTTGTTCAATTTAGTCTTACTTTTCCTTCCAGTCAATTAAAATTGCTGTGGCCAAACAACTAATGACTTTTCTAACTAAAAACCCGATAGTTCTCTGCCATTCACTTTTGATCTCCTTCCTCTCACATAAAATCCTGCTTTCTTTCTTGAAACATTCATTTTTCATTTTGTCTTTTTCTGGTTTTCTTTCTATGTTTCTAACAATTTCTACAGATTTTCCTTTGCATGTTTCTACTCCTTCCTTTTCTTCCTTTTTCTATGAAGACTTTATAGGGCCCTGTCTTTCTCTTCTCTTTCTGTACCTTCTTTGTAGATGAATACATCTACAAACAGAAGTTCAGCTATCATCTTTATGAACAGTTCACAGATCTATGTCTGACCTACATGTCCCTTCTGTCAAAATTGACATCTTTTCTTACTTCTATACCATCCTGTGAATATCCAGCTGTTGATCTTGAGGTGGTATGTCTATCTTTCCTGGTATATTTAATATAGAGGACTGTATCCTACTTTTTCACTCCATAACACCTCTGGAATATATTCTTCTCTATCCATATGTCCACTCAACTATAAGTTATTAAATGTTCATTTTGATTTTTGATGTGCTGCCATGTATTTTTCTTGGATTTGATAGTTGCCGCTTTGGCTTATCTTTCTTCACTGAGATTCCTGTACAAAAAGTTGTTATCAAAGTGATTAGACACTAGATGCCGTTCTTCTGTTTGCATCTCAATCTGTTCGTTTAACTAGTTTTAACCTATCCCAACCCATTGATTATTTCTGATTTGCTGCTTTGAGATATGTCTTTGCTTACATTCAGCCTGCAATACCAATCTGCATTGTTCATTTGTTAATTTTCAGACTAGCTCTTTCAGCTGTCTGTTTTATACCATTTCTTATGGCTGAAGAGATTTCCTACAGGTATGGTATCTGCAGAACTCATTATCCTCTTTTAAAACCTTTTTCAGTACCTTTAAATCAACCTCTCCCCAAAACTTAGCAGTGCTTTTTGTTGAGATGGATGCCCATTACAATGACTAATTTCAGTTCCTTTCTCTGTGAATCCATATATTTCTTGTATTGGATTGTAATGTCTCTTGGTAGAAATAAATTTTGTTCAGTCTTTACTGTGTAGCACACAGCACAATGAATTTCTTGTCTGTGACCATAGCTCTCAAGTGCTGTAGTAATATTTATCACCTTCTTACACTGAATATCAGTCTTCGTTATTATTTCATACAACCACACTGAAATGTGTACAGGTTGCTTGCAAAATTCACAGTTGTAAATTTTTTGATGCATGATGCACTCATTTTAACAATCGACTCAGAAGAGATACCAGACATTTGTTTTTTGAATAAGACAATAGCAACATGGTGTTTCTTCTCAATGTCAATGATTCTTCTGAGAAGTTTCTTATGCAGTATGTATGATGGAAGCATTAGTTCCATAAAATTGTCCTGAGGACCTTTTTACCATGCTGACTCTGATAGGTGGTTAGATGGTTAGTCTATAGTACAAATTCATGATCTCTCATTAGAACTGGTCCCATAAAAGTCTCCCTTTTCCATGATATTTGAGAGGGGAATTAAAACACAGTAGTGACGATTAGTTTGGTTGTATGCTAAGTCCCATTTCTTTCCTTAAAAGGAACTGATCTCTCAACTTCTGTAGAATTATGTGGAGGAGTGCAGATTGATAATATTTAGACCTAGGGCATAGCATCATGCATATGTGTTTAGTATCTAGAAATATGGAGAGTGGATGAAATATACAGGTAGCTATGAACTGGAATTGGTGTTTAAAAATAAAATAAATCTGTGGGTATTTCCATTGTGCCAAAATAAATTCCTGGCAACAGTGAAAGACAAAGAAATATTTTTTTCTTTCAATCCTCATGAAATACTGGAAGAGATGCAGAAAGATCACCTAACTATAACGGCATTTGTTAGGAGGCAAAGCTGTTGTTCTTATCCCTTGAGGAGAAAGAAGTCTAGGGAGCTAACATGTTGCATTTTTTCATTCCCTCCAGCAAAGCAGGTAAGAGTAATAATAAGGAAGTCAATCTTCCTTTGGGAGACAATTTAGAGTTTCAAGTTTATCTGTTATTTAAGTGAAGTGTCTTCTGGTGAATGGTATTTTATGGAAGGAGTCTTTCATTCAGAAAAGTCTATAGAACATCTACTGACTTATGTCCCTTGTCAGTTGTCCTTATCACTCCTTTCTGCTTTATAAAAATATGTAGAAAGTTTAATTGGACAGGAGAGAGGTATTTTATCTAAAAAGGTTACATCCAACCTTACGTCTGTTTCTTTGAATCATACTTCCATTTATCTGAAATGGGTAGATACTCTATTGTTTGACTACTTATTTTGTTGATTTCAATGGGGTTATGTAAATCCTGCTTATTGGTGAGAGGGGGGAATGGAAGGGCTGTTAAAATCACCTGCTTTGTTTAGGTTAAAGAGCAACTTAAGACGACAAAAATGTTGCATAATAAGATTTTCATCTTTCTTCTGCACCAGAAAAGATTAGATTTTCAAGTTGTAGGTGAAATACTGTTCATGAACTAATGGGATTAGATGAAACTGAGAACTTTAGGAGTTAAGAAGGAAGGAACAAAAGCTATCAGGCTGTAAGCATGCAATATATGAGAGAGTAACAGATCTTTTTTGTAAAGTTAGGACTGTTTTGGCCCTTTGATACATTGTTTTAGAAATCCTGCTGCATTGTTAACACATTTACCCTGAAACAGCTGCAAGGACTTTCAGTAGTTTGGCATGTTTTTTTCCTTAATGTAACTGGAGACAACCTTTCCTATATGAGGCACTATTTCCCTCCAACTGGGAACATAACTGTAGTTTTAGTTTTAAAAAGAATTTGTGGCTTAAGAACTCTAACAAATCTTGGCATGCTTGAAGTTCATTGTAATTTTACTGTGTATAGAAATCCTTCCAAGGAAAAAGCTCCACAAAGCAAAAAATCCCTGTCTGCCTTTCTCATGTGACTTGTTCATGCCTATGTAAAATGACTTAATACCTAGCTTCATGCACTGCTGTTATTTTTCATTGCTTAGTTGTCTAAATGCTGTTACTTGAGAGAATTGTTTTGCCTATTTGTGATTCCAGTACAAATAAACTGTGACTTGGACAACTATCAACAGGAAGTTATCAAGAGTTTTCTGTATGCCCACTATAATTGTGAGCAGAAAATTCATAGTAATAGAGAAAACAATCTTCCTCAGGTCTCATCTATTGTAGCAAGAAATATTTATTTCTAAGTGGAATACGATTATGGAGAACACTAAGCAGATTAGTAGTTTCAATGTGTATGGAGTATGCAAAAAATGAGTATCTGGAGGAGAGAGGGGGAGGGGAGGAAAAGGTTATGTTCAGCATAAAATCTGAAGAAAGACATTAATATTAGCGTCACTTGATAAACCACACTTGTGTAGAAAGTACCATTTTTGTTTCTGCAAGACCCCTAAACTACTTTGCTAGGCTCCGTAGCTGTGAGGTTTGAGTACTTTAGAAACCCAATAATGAGGTGATTTGAGGCTAAATATTCTCAAAACAGTAGTTGGTTAATTTGGGATAGCAAAAAGCTGGTACAATGTCATGCTAAAAAAAATTTTATAGTTTCAGTACAATAAAAGCTTGCTATTACCTGAGCTATTCAGGACATTTTTCATGTTTGAATAACATGATGCCTTGGTTTGGCAATGATACTTACCATTTATTTTGTTACTCTCCCTTTGCAATCCCTTCCCTTTTTCAACTTTCTCTTTCAACTTACCTTTAATATTTTTCTTCTAAACAGACATGGGTAAAGGTGGAAAAGAGGCATTTTCTCTTTTTATCTCTTTTCCTCTTCCAAATAGTACTCTAAATGTTTGGCTAGAAAATAAAAACATGTGTTTGTTGTTACTGATGTAGGTTTTCAAATTCTATTATGCCATTCCAGTGTATAAAAAACCAAATCTCAACATTCTTAGTGACTAAATATTGGCAGTACTGTCTGTATGCAGATGCTGGAAGGAGATCTGGAATAGATTATCAACTAACTTTCAGAAATAAATAGAGCATGCACCATTAATATTTCATATAAAAGTGAATGTTTTATATTGGCATCTTGAACAACTGAAAAACTTCTCTAGATATAGAAGTCAAGGTGGGAAAACGTCCTGCTTTATCTACTCATTAGGACTACTAATTTACCTAAATGCTCTGAAACTCTGTCTTAAATTCTATCATACTTTCTTCCAGCTGAACAGCGATAACAGCTAACCCTTTTTTCTGAAATACAGCAGAATTTCTTTCTTTGTACAGGGATAATAACAACATCCCACTTGCTTGTGAAGAGGAGAGGGGATAGTAAGTCTGAGTTTATTGCACACCATTTGTGTGCAACTATTTGATTAGCAAATTGAGCTCCCAACATCCTTTTGCTCTCCCAGAGGTGTGGGTCATTGGGCTGGTGCCCTCAAAGCAGTGGATTTCAGTGAATTTAACGTAAAAGAATTCTAATTTCTAAGAGCTATTTCAAACTGTTGATGGGCTTCATTATGTGTGCTTCAGTCAAGTTTTAAGTCGCTCTTTTTTTTTTTTCCTTAAAAATTCCAGTGAAGCTCTACTTTGTAATTCAGTGCTAGACTTCTTGTGCTCTTTTGTTCTGCCTGCAGGCTATTAAAATTTATTTATTGCTACCTCACTCAATGTAATACAGTTGTTTTTACTGGTAAATATACATTCCTAGACTAGTTGGGAAGTTTGCTTCAACAAATTTAGTCTTGCACTCTTTATTTATATATACCCTCTAGATAGTACTAGCATCAGCTGAAACAGTCATATTTGGTAGAGCTTTGTATACTGTTTGCAAATGACCAAATAGCATGTGATGCAATACAGAGTGGAGTTTTGAGGCATATTTCAAGCTTCACTGAAGTTGAAACAGACAGATGGGTTTGTGCTGCAAGTTTTTCAGTGTTTGGGCTTGACTTCTGTCCTTTGACTCCACATATTCTAATCCCTGCAAACTGAATCAGTGAAGTGTCACATGGGAGTGGTGAAGAGAAATCCTGATGTCCCAAAGAATAACTGGATTTATTGTTATTTATAGAATGGTAACTATCAGGGTTTCTTGCTCAAGTCTGGTGTTCTTTGTGCTGTGTTTATTATAGCTTCATCAACTCAGCACAAATTGTAGCTTATTTGCCTCTCACAATATGAATATGTGATAGAATTCTGTGCAAGTTATTGTTGTGTAATTTTTGATGTGTGTCATTTGCTGAACAATAATTAAGAATTGAGGGAATTTTAAAGGATTAAGGTGGAGTGTTTAAGAAACATAGCAAATACAGGAAAATATTTTTCATTAGTATTGCAGTAACCTTAAACTTAACGAAAATGTAAGCCCCTTATATTGATAGAATCGTAGGATGGTTTGGGTTAGAAGGGACCTTGAAGATCATCTAGTTCCAACCCCCTGCCATGGGCGGGGACACCTTCCACTAGACCAGGTTGCTCAAAGCCCCATCCAACCTGGCCTTGAACACTGCCAGGGATGGGGCATCCACAGCTTCTCTGGGCAACCTGTCCAGTGCCTCACCACCTTCACAGTAAAGAACATCTTCCTTACATCTAATCTAAGTCTACCCTCTTTCAGTGTAAAGCCATTATCCCTTGTCCTGTCAATACCTGCCCTTGTAAAAAGCCCCTCTCTGGCTTTCTTGTAGGCCCCCTTTAGGTACTGGAAGGCTGCTATAAAGTCTGCCTGGAGCCTTCTCTTCTCCAGGCTGAACAACCCCAACTCTCTCAGCCTGTCTTCGCAAGAGAGATGCTCCAGCCCTCTGACCATTTCCACGGCCCTCCTCCGGACCCGCTCTAATGGGTCCATGTCTTTCTTGTACAGGGGACTCCAGAGCTGAAGGCAGTTACTCCGGGTGGGGTCTCACTGGAGCAGAGCAGAGGGGGAGAATCACCTCCCTTGACCTGCTAGTCACGCTTCTTGTGATGCAGCTTACAATACTGAATATTGTAATTGTACAGTAGGATGTTGATTAAGTTTTAACTAGATTAGAGTTGCATTTTTAATTATTTCAAATTCTTAAGCTTATTCTGGTTATAGCTTCTCTATCCATCAAAACACTTTCTGAAAAGAGTATAATGACATACACTTAATGACTTGGTGATCTAAGGCATAAACTTGAAGCACAGAAAACCTTGTAAATGTCTGTGTATATAGTCTTACCTTACGGTAAATGTTTTAAGTACAGAGTAGACTAACACTTAAAGATTAGAATTGTTGAGAGTCAGGCTGTCTAGTTCTTCCTGTTAAATTTGCCTTTCTTTTTCAGGCTGTTATCTGGCACAGAGAAATTGCACTTTGGGAGTGATGGACAAGTGGGAAAATTGGGTCTTTTTAATTCTTGAAGGGAATACTGAGTTTAAAGTAAAACTATATATGTACAGACATATTAAGTCAGAAAGAAGAACTAAAGTTCTGTAAATAAGTGTGATTTCTTTTTTTTTTATTTTTTTCTTTTCCCCAAAAAGACTAGGTGTGTTCACCTGGACAACTGAAGTATCATGAAGAGATACTTAGGCTGCATCTCAATGATAAAAAGCTAGAGTCTGTTAGCTCATATGCATGAAAACAGTATCTGATGAAAGTGGTATAAATGTTGACTCAATTTTGTGGATGAAGGTCCCTGTGAAAGAAGGTTTCTGGGAACATTTTCTTTCTTTCTGTCTAAATCTGAGATTTTTGATTTGAAAGAAAAACATATCTACAGGGGTCAAACCTGAAATGTAAGATTTAAATGTGTGTGTTAAGAAGAGAATTAGACTTGCATAATGCAAACTTTTTAATCAGAAAAGTGGCTTTAAACCTGTTATTTGACAGATCATTCCTGTTATCTATATTTATGACTACATTTCTTTTGTGACAGTTTCTTGCTTTTTCTTTTTCCTGATATTTGTACTGTAGCAGCTGTTCAGCTCAGAGTTATTTGAATTCACCTGTGCTGTTGCAATAGAATTATTAGCTAAAAATCCTAATATATTGTAATTATCTGCTCTGTGCTATACTTTTCAACATATCAGTATAATCCAGTAGACTTTCAAATGGGAGTGAGGGCAGATTTGTCTTGCAGAGTCTGTAATGTTTGTGATAAATTGGCCAGAATCTACAAAGCTTGACCCTGAAATTCTAAGCTGATGTGAAGCTGTAACTTAAGTGTAAACTGAGGAAGTTTGATGTGTAACCATTGATTCCATTAAATATGGATATATTAAATATATTGAAAAATTTTATTTAATTTTTTGTAGTTGAGCCAAATATTTTGATTTACCTGTGCTATGAGACTAGGTTCCCAGCTTTCAAGACTAGGAGGTGGAGATGAGCATGCAGAACCAGATAGTGGTCTTCAATACTGTAGATTTCTGGCAGCTTGTGCTGTATGGGTATGTTATGACAAATGTGGAATTAGACATTGGCATTCAATGAGGAAATGGCTTTATTTTGTGAGTAAAAGGGAAATCTGAAATTTGCCAAAGAAGGACCTGGAATAATACTTTATATTCCAGTTTTAGGTATAAGTATATTGAAGTTTCATTTATATTATCTATCATTCCTTTTCAGTGTTGCTATTATGCTTTCCTCTATGTATAAATTGGTTAAGTGGTGACACTCTAATCCTATACTTGGCATTTATGAACTGACATTTCAAAGATGATGATCTGTAGAAGTATGATAATTGACTATAGTAGCTATGACATCTATTCAAAATGGTAGAGTCTGCAGTCTTTTGATAAAAAGAGGGGGCTAACTTTGACAGAATATCTTAGGTTGAAGCTTTAAAGGTTAATGTGTAACTTTCTGAAAGAGATGAAAAATGATTTTAAAATTATTTTAGGACTTTAATAGAATAATTTATTAGTATTCTTGAAATTTATTAGTATTCTTTACACTTCATAAATGAATACTTCATAAATATTTTTTATGTGAGCATACTCATTTTTCTGGTATTTTACGTGATCTAAAAGCTTTCAAGACAGAAGAATGGGGAAACTTATTACTTTACTTGTCTTGCAGGTGTTGTCTTTTACTTTTGTAAATAATTAAATAAATAATTAAAGCTAATACCACATTGCTCTTTGCAGATGAAGCAATCTTCAATCAATTCTCAGTTTGCCTGTACATATAAAAATGAGTTGAGTGAAATAAAAGGTCAACACTTCCTCAGCAGTAGCCAAATCCCAACCTGCATACATCCTGCACAAAAGCAACATTTAAAACCTGGATATCTCACAGGTAAGCTGTAGTAGGACTGAATAAATATATGTGATAGCTAATATTTCAAATGTTACCAATCAAGGTTTTACTAAAACTCAACTATAAATATGTTTTCAAGAAAAAGACAGACGTGTCTTGTTGCTCTGTGTATACTATGATCAGTTAAATGACTTTGCATTAAAATTGTAATGCTAATGCTTTGAAAATATAAACCTGAAAAATATGTATTGATGCTATCCTGAGGTAAAAAAATTGAGACATTTTACATACATTACGTAATGTTTCTTCTTATTTTACAAAAGCAAGCCAAGTGAAATTTGTGGTTTTGACATTAAAAAAAGGGAAAATTTGTTTTACTCCACCATAAACCATATCATATATATAATATCTAGACCCTTCAAGCATCTTTTCCAATATCTTAAAGCTATAAATCCACTTTCTTATTACGTGTTTTTGAGCAATGTCATTTTAAACTGGCAGTACGCTTATGAACACATAGCAAATGTAACTGCAATGACCAGCATAGTTTTGTTTTACTGATAAAGCACTAGTTTTGATTTAAAAAAATCACATGACAGTCCTCTGATAGAAAAAGGCTGAATAATCCCAGGTAACTTTTTATTTCTTCACATATGTTTTTTATATTCTTACATGACAGAAGGTATGGATTCATGTCTTGATGTACCGGTGCTTGGAACTATTTCTGAAAATGTTCACCAGACTAGAAGTTTTACAGAAATGGGAAAGCTGAGTTGTCAGCCAAGAAACAAGAACTCCAAGAATGAACAGATGGATTTGAATAATGACAAAGTAATCTGTGATAAGGAAAGTGAACCATCTTTGCAAAAAAATGCTAAAAGACCTAAGACTTCAAACAACTCTCAGAAGGAATTGGACAGCAAAATTGGTGGAAAAAGAAAACACAGCAAAACTACAAGCAAGAATAAGTTGATTGCCGGTCAGGCAAAATTAACTCACTTTTTTCGATTATAAGGTTATGTTTTGATATACATGGTACATTGACTGGTTCAGAAATTGTAAAATTTTGTGAGAAAAGTATGAAATTCATTAATTGCTTCCTTTCATACTCAAATAAGTTGAAGTAGCTTGTGTGTAATATTAGACAAATACTTACAAGTCTGGATTATGCAGAAGTCTTTTATTTTTTTTATAACAATACATTGTTAGTAATTACAGCAATGTTCTTTTTTGCTAATGAGTTATGTTTCCCTCTACAAAGCGATGGGAAAGTATTTTTGTATGCATGTGTATAGCCACACTAAAACACAGTAACTTCAAATTACATTAAATTCATAGTAAAATCTTTAATCTTCAAAGAAGGTGGTGTGGATCAGTAGTTTTCAGACTTGCCAACAAGGTCGATAGACTCTTCCCAGCATACACCTGAGCACTACAGCAAAAAAGAATCTTGAAAGTTTAAATCATCAGAGAACTAGACTTCTTTATGGCCTCTGGAAATATTAATTCAACAAATTTAACAAACGCTTCTTCCCCTGTGCACTGAATTACAATAGACATCGAGTTTCTAAATGAACCTTTATCAAATAGCTATATAGACATTGCATTATACTTTACCAGAATGAAATAATTTTTCTGTAAAAATGAATATACTTACTGTCAAAATCTCTTCTTCCTATAGGGAATTTAGCTGAATTTTCTTCTTCTGCAGTCTCTCTTTCCTGTATTGAGTCAATATTTTGAATTTCAGTGTCAGCTGGAAAAGCCATGGCTCCCTTCAGTGCAAGATAAGGTAGCTGCTTTCTACCTAAGTTGGTTGGCATAACATGATTTAAGAAATCATGTCTGGAACCTGTGTCCTGTTTTAAGGGAAAACAAGACTAGCAGTTTATCTTTATTTAAAGTCAGTTGAGTTCACTTTTTATAGTTGACTATTTACACTTTATACTTAGCAATGCAAGTATTTTATCTTTCAAGATGATATTTTAAAAGCAATGACCTGCATTACATCTTGGGCTGAAATGGTTTTATGGTAAAGAACATGATAAAATAATGAGTCTTATATTTGGTGAAGTTAATAACCTGTTGCTGCATATAGGGACATGCTTAATCAAGCATAAATATAGGTTTTTTCCCCCCCACAAGTTTTGGCTACATATAGTTCTGTAAAAATCAGATTTCTTTTATTCAACTGTCCAAGTTACACATTTAAAATCTTGGAATTAGATACTTACAGATGAAGATTTATTCTTTACTATAGTATGCTAAACTGATAGTTTTGCATATTCACCAAGTTATTGCTTTAAATTATTGTACTTGTTTTCTTATTGGCTATAAAGAGAATTTCCATTTTACAATTAAGCCAAAACATAAAACTGAAAACTCACCAAAAACTTTATTTTTCTGTCATCATCTTTGTCCAAAACACTGCTGTCTTCAGTCTCATAATGCTTCAGCAAAGGTATAGCTCCTCTGTTTGCAGTTCTAGCTCCATTTCGAAGAGTTTTTCCTAGATTTAATGTGGTTAGCAGCATATCTTCATCTTCTACCTTTTGCAGAGATTTTGAAACTGAGAGTAGAAAACCTTGAGAAAAAAGAGAGAGAGAGAGAATTAACATGTATGCTGAGATACACATTCTTAGTTACTTAATGCTTGCATAGAAGTTAAGCAGTTTTCAAATTTTAAGAAAGCTTTTCCAGTTGTAAATTAATATGTTCTCCATCTGTGCCCACTTTATATATTTTACAGATTGAATGGAAACTACTTCAGTGGATGATGAGTTCACTCTTTTAAAATGACTCATATTAAGGAGTAACCTTTTCTATAATCCTTCTAATCCCATCTGTTGTTCAGAACTACTTAAACATTTCTTTAGCATGGATAATTTGTTTCTTTGTATGTTTTTAGAACAGTGCAGATTAGTTCTTTTTGATGGATCAGTATAACAAAGTTCACAGAAAAAGTGATGTCCATTTGTGTTGTTTATAAAGCCTTATCCTCCAGTTAAGGCAATTTAAGAAAAGGAACTAATCTACATAAGTAAGCAGGACTGTTGTAAAGGTGTGATCTATCATAGTTTTTGATCAAAACTGATTCACTAGAGTTGAAAAGCCTGAAATTTAACAATAGCTTAGACTGCTGCTGTGTTAGAGCTGAAATCATTAATTTGTGTTTCGATGTCTATTAAGTCAGGTTACATTATCCAGAGCTCATGTCTAGAAATCTTTATTAATACCCAAGTAATTATATCTGTATGCATTTTCTTTCAAAATGGACCTTTCCCAGCTACAAATATATTATAGTTAGATATGCTTGCTAAGAATGTAGAAAGGAAAGTAAACTTCAGTTTTTCATTTAAAAAGTCTTTGAAGTCTACCTATTACCCTGTGGAAGGAAATGTAGGAGTTTCTGCATAACATTTTTTTTTTTTTTTACCTTATCTGGAAAGCAAATGGGGCCAGCTCAAATTTAGCTAAAATTATCTTTTAATGTCAGTGATACAAACCACCTGTTCAGTGGCTGTGTGCCTCTTAGTTGGTACCCAAGTCTTGAATTCATATTTGTTTTAACCTTTAGGTTAGGGCAGGGAACCAAACATCCTGTTAGTCAAGGCAAACCACTAGAAAACGGACCAAGCAGAAAGAGTACTGGTTCCCCCTTGTTTTCCTCCCTCACTTCCTGTTTTGCTTTTCCTGCTTTTTCTTTGTACTGTCATACACTAGGAACACAATATAAATTTTTATTAGCAAAAGTGATTTCTTACAGTGGTTCTCCCCTCCCTTTTTTTTTTTTTTTTTTTTTTTTTTGGTACTGATGTTCTGATGGTCTTCACTAGTACCTACCACTGATGTTGTGCAGAGGAGAAAGTAAGATTGGTATTTAATAGTCTAGACAAATCTACAGCACGTCAATGGAACTCACAGATAGCATGTATACATTTTGTCTTTGTAACTCTTACAAGAGGTCCAAGGAGGAAATATGAGTGCTGCTAAGAGGTGTTGCATAGTCTTAGGGAAGTACAGAAAGAATAAGAGTGTTTCCTGCTGAAAACAGGCAATGATACAACACTAATCCACAGCCTGAGGATGTTATGTAGAAGAACTGACTAGTGTTGTTGGAACTGTGGTATTTTTAATCACTGTTCTCTGCTAAACTTCCTGGAAAAGCAGACTGCCTTGCCAAAGTAACTTCTTGGTAAGAAGTTTCATGGGAAAATATGTCCCGCTGGACTAAGAAGATTTTGACTAAGAGACGTTTTGGGTATACCCACTTTTCCCCAAATGAGAAAAGTGCATTTAATCCTTTCTGGGCAGAGCATCTCTGACAAATAGAATTATTGCTTCTCATTCTTTTAATTTCCTTGCTTGTAGAGCCTGTACTTGCCTCTGGGCAATCAAAGTGGTTTCTTTTCTTTGACTTTAATTGCCTGGCTACAGAGGAGACAAATTTGGAAGTCAATTGTATATGGTTTTATACTTCTCATCCAACCTCCCTTTGCTAATTTGTATTCTTCCCTCACATTCAGTATTTGTACAGTTTTGTTCAATTATTGAAGTAAAAGCCATGTATGCTCTGTAATGCTACTTTTCATTTAGCTCAGCCTAGGCAGAACAGGAGTGCTTTGGGGCTGCTGTTGGCAGCAAACCTTTCTCTTTATATGTTGGTATATGAATTAAGAGTTGAGGAACAAACTATCCACCCAGTAATTGTGTGTGTGGCAAGAGCTTCTGCTTATCTGAAGCTATGGTACCTGCAGGTATGCAGTGTACATCACATATGGCTTGCTTTCAAATGCTTCTCTTTCATTTAATACACAGCACAGTTAAAATAACAACAACTGACCTAGATCAATTGGAAAGTCCATCTACACTGTCTATTTAGTCTTCTACTGTGTTTACAAGCTGATGTCTATGGAAGAGTATAAGATCAGGGAAAACTTATGGTACTCCTCCCAGTATCCTCTAGTGCTTCTTGAACTGGCTATTAATTTTTAAGGATTGTTGAAGATCTGAGGTAGTTCTAGTGATAATTAGTAGAACCTCCTAATTAGAATGCTAAGAAATCAATAACTTCAGTGACTTTTCTACTGGTTCAGAGCAGTAGATAGCATTTGTACACCTGCACATTTGCAGTGCACCATGTACATCTCTTCATAATGTCTCTGGGAATCCTAACACTCTGATGTCTGCATTTTTTCCTTTTCATCTTGAAACTTTAAATTTTAGTAAAAATGTAAAATGTTTTAATATACCAGCTTCTATGTTTTATCATTTATCAAACTGTCTTTTTAGTAAATAATAACTTAGTGCTGCTTACAGAGCAGTAACAGTTATTTTGAGAAACATTTCTTGCTCCTGCATTGTGTTGTGTAACAATGAAATATGAACTCTTAACATCTGAAATCTGATGTGGTATATGTGAGTAAATAAAATCTACATGATAATATGCCTGGAATTTGTCATACTCATTTTGAATTCTTCTAGGAATGGGTTATGAGACAATTGCAACAGTTTTATTTGATCATGTAACTACTGTATTTGCCATGTACAAGTGTTTGAGCCTAATGCCTACTATTGACTGAACAATAAATAAAACAGGTGTATATTATATAAAGCCATTTTTTTTTTTTTACTATTATCAAAACTGGAAAAACTTTTCAATGCAAGAGAAAGTATTTAAGCAACCTTAACAAATGATTTTACTGAATCTTAGAATAGCACAAAAATACCTGGTCAATGTTAATTTGCTCAGTAGCATACTACTTCTGATTTTAAAAGATGGTGGGGTTTTTTTGTTTTGTTTTTGTTTTTTTTAGTTTGGATCTTGTAAATTTTATACAAACAACTGTATTTTAGTCCTTTTTGAGTGCAGATGGAAGATATTTGTCCTTTGAACTAAGAGCCACACATACTGAGACTTTGGAAGACTGATTTAAAACCAAACTCAAACTCTTCATAGTGTTCTTGTTCATTTGTGCGATCCTCTAGTAGCAGAGAAGGAAATGCAGACTTTCTTATTCCTACAGAATGTAGAAACATGGAGTTATGTGCATGAGACATGTTTCCAGGGCGCTTAAAACATTTGGCTAGTTTTGAGTAACAACATAGCATTTTCTTACCTTGATATATAACTGAATATATTAGATTTTTTTTTTATTAGAAAAAAGAAATTTGTGGCATTTATTTTATTAAGAAATCCATTTTGGCAATAGAGTTAACAGGATACATTGTGCATTGTGTCAGAGATTTAGGTGAATCTGTTTTAATTTCTCAGGCGTAGATCCCCACCCACCCCCCCCGCCCCGATCCTTTTTCTTGTGACCTTGGACAGAGTAAAAAGAATAGACTGGTGGTATTAACTGATTTGTGCATTTTGTTTAGCACCGATACAAACGGAGTTAAAAAAATTTCAGAAAATATTTATTTGCTTAAGAACTGCAGTTCTTTCTTAATCCTTGAAGAGGAATCCTAGATTTTCTTTACTGGTTTTGGGCTAACCAGTTGTTTTGCTTCAAACTAGAATGTCAAACTAGAATGTAAATGGAATCTAGCGAGTGCATTTGACAAGAAGCTGGCTACAGCTGGTCAGTAGGAAGTAATGAGGTTATGAGTTGTATATAAAATCCCAACCCCTTCTTGGGTATTAGTTGTACCACTTATAGTTACCCATACATTTGTTCATTTTGGACACAGAGCCTGGAACTTTCTCTTGAAGGTGGACACTCTTTCTTTTGAGTGACCTTAGCCCCTCATTATATAGACTACCTTAAATACCTAACGTGTTTTAGTTCCAAACCCTTCCCACCCCTTAGCCAACAAGCAGATGTTAAAGTGGAGATTCTGTGCACTATTAATGGAAAGAACTTCTGATCAGTTCATAGGACATAACAGAGGTAATTAGCACACTTCATTACTGACTGTAGGAAATTAAGACTTGCCTAGCACCGATTCGTTGTTCCTCCCTGCTGAATTGGTAGTCACCTAGAATCAACAAGTTGATTTAGCGTGAATTAGGCACTATGCTGCTTATAACAGGACAGATCTGGACTTGTGCAGGAGCACAGCTCTAAATATTTGGAGAACTTAGTCATCTTCTGTTTATGTGGCAGGAGAATGTACAAGGAAAGGGTGGGGATGAATCCCTGCAAACTAGGTGACTTTTACTGAATTTCTGCCCAAGATCCAGAATAGCCATTTCAGTTCTCTGTTGAATTATAGTCTATGTATTTCTAGAATGAAATGTTGCATTTGTGTCCTGCTTTCAGCTGGGACAGAGTTAATTTTCTTTCTAGTAGCTGGCATAGTGTTATGTTTTGGGTTCAGTACCAGAATAATGTTGATAACACACTGATGTTTTCAGTTGTTGCTAAGTAGTGTTTAGACTAAGTCAAGGAGTTTTCGGCTTCTCATGCCCAGCCAGCAAGAAGGCTGGAGGGGCACAAGGAGTTGGGAGGGGACACAGCCAGGGCAGCTGACCCAAACTGGCCAAAGGGGTATTCCATACCATGGGACATCATGCCCAGTATATAAACTGGGGAGAGTTGGCCAGTGGGGCAGATCACTGCTCGGGAACTAACTGGGCATCAGTCAGCGAGTGGTGAGCTATTGCATTGTGCATCACTTGTTTTGTGTATTCCAATCCTTTTATTAGTATTGTCATTTTATTATTGTTGTTATTATCATTATTAATTTCTTCCCTCCTGCTCTATTAAACTGTTCTTATATCAACCCATGAGTTTTACCTTTTTCCTTCTGATTCTCTCCCCCACCCCACTGGGTGGAGGGGAAGTGAGTAAGCGGCTGCATGGGGCTTAGTTGCTGGCTGGGGTTGAACCATGACAGCTTGTGTTACAAATAAATTTCACATTTGGGAAAACTTTAAAATATTTTCTGCTGGCTGTTATTTTGAAAGGAATTTCAGAATTTCATTTGGAGGAACTGCATAGCAACGTACATATTTCTTAAGGAATTGTACAGCAGAGGAACAGAGTAATGCATGCATAGTTCCTTCAAGCTAAAGATAACAATAGGTGCATTGGTCATTGTGTCCGTCCTTTCTTAGGATTCTTCCTACTGAATAAAATGATCTGGTCTGGTGGGAATAATTTGTGAATACACTATGCTTAAAATTAATTGAACTGTTCTTTTCACTGTTTAAAAACAAGCAAAAAAAAACCCTGAAACCAATACCACCTCCTAAGTTTCTTATTCCAAAAGACCTTTTGCAAAACAGTCCATATGTAACTCTATTAAGGAATTCCCAATTAATCAGTAAAGTGGAAAGAGGAAGGAAGATTCCTCAAACAGTGTTCTTCACAAACTGCTCCAATGTGGGTCCCTTCCCACGGGCTGCAGTCCTTCAGGCACAGACTGCTCCAGCATGGGTCCCCCACAGGGTCGCAAGTCCTGCCAGAAAACCTGCTCCAGCGTGGGCTCTTCTCCATGGGTCTACAGGTCCCACCAGGAGCCTGCTCTGGCGTGGGGTCCTCCCTGGGCTGCAGGTGGATATCTGCTCTACCGTGGACCTCCCTGGGCTGCAGGCGGACAGCCTGCCTCACCATGGTCTTCCCCATGGGCTGCAGGGGAATCTCTGCTCCAGCTCCTGGACCATCTCCTCCCCTCCTTCTGCACTGACCCTGGGGTCTGCAGGGTTGTTTCTCTTACATGTTCTCACTCACCTCTCTGGCTGCAGTTTCTGTGCCCCAGCAACTATTTTCCCTTCTTAAATCTTTTATCCCAGAGGCGCTACCACTATCGCTGATGGGCTCGGCCTTGGCCAGCAGTAGGTCCATCTTGGAGCTGGCTGGTATTGGCTCTGTTGGACATGGAGGAAGCTTCCAGCAGCTTCTCACAGAAGCCACCCCTGTAGCCACCCTGCTACTAAAACCTTGCCACGCAAGGCCAATGCAGTTTTATACATCCATCTTTGCACTTATATTCGTATTCTGTAAAAAGAGTTTGAATTAGTCTGTTTTGATGTAAAAATCTGCATTTCTGAGAGAAGTCCCTAGTGCACAAAATTATTGTGGATGAGCCACAGTCAATTTTTTGAAACCAACCAACAACAGGAATTTCCTTATAAGAATATTAAAGAGGCTAAGAAAGAATGGCCCCCTTTTCTTTGCAGGCAGATGAGAGGATTTCAGCCAAGAAAAAATATAGGGAAAACCAGGATGTGCAACTGCAGTGTTTTGAACTTCATCTGAGTATAGGATACCTGGCAAAGGCCACGAACCTGGCTATCCAGTGCAAGTCTGCTAGAATTCCTGTGATTTCTACTCTTCACCATTACTGTTCATATGGTGTTGATAGTGCTGAGGTGAGCCATTTGCTTTGTGTAACTGACATGGAGGCAGGAGAATTTCTTTAGAAATATTGCCTCTTGAAAGTGCTGGACCAATGTTGCTGGATCCATTAGTGGATCAAGCCCTTTAAAGGGCAGTGAATACTGTTGCTGATACACAATGATTGGAAGACTGACCATGGCTTGCATTTGAGAGGAGCAGCAGTTCTTCTATTTGCAACTTTGTATGAAAGAAGTCTGGGTAAGGTAAAGGAATGTTATTACCAATATCATCACAGGTCTTATCCATCAGTTTTAGTGAAGGTATACTTGTGTTCCTCACACATCAGTACAGATTCTTTTAGTGAGCTGAATTCTCTGAGTCTGTTTGCATGATGAGAGTTGATGTACTGCTCACATGGGACAATAAGATGAATGAATCCAACTCTACCATAATTCCTTTTTACAGACCAGACGTAGAGTAAATCAGTACTACATTAAAATCCAAACAATTGGTTGGTTGTTACCTGATTTTTTTAATCAACAATGTTAATTTAGTTCTTCTTTACATTTCATTGCCTTTTAAAAAGATTTGCATCTTCATCTGAGTTGTTTCTACTAATGTTTTGTTCTTATGACAGAGTATAAGCCTCAAGTTTCAAGAATCTTGTTTCTTGTGAAGCAATAACATTGCATTATGAGTCCACAAAGTATTTTTACACTGCTTTGGATGTGTGGTACATTCTTGAGACATGCTATTTTGTAAGTAATTCTCAAAATGAACACAAAGGCCAGAGGTGTTTACAAGAAGCTGTGATGCCTAAAGAGAACACAGAAATACTCTAGTATACTTTTCATGTGGTAAGCTGAGTCACATACCTAAGGCGTGGGTCTGGATTTCTCCTCCTGGGTCCTAGCACAAGGAATCAGATGTCTTTTCATTCTGTTATTGTGAAGTGAAATTCAAAACCTACAAAGGACCCACCTAGTATTCTCTCTTTTTTTTGCCATGCCAGTCCTTGATACTGACTATTCTACTGTTTAATCTAGCAACGCCGTCTCCACTAGCAACCTGGTCAAGTGGAAGGTGTCCCTGCCCATGGCAGGGGGGTTGGAATTGGATGATCTTCAAGGTCCCTTCCAACCCAAACCATTCTATGATTCTACTCCTGCCATTCATATGGTATTAGCGCTGTGGTGTACAGAACCTTACAATATTTGTGAGCTCTTTTTTACAGCACTAGGTCATTATTGCAGTGCTTGTGATGGTTAGCTAAGATCTAGGAGTGACATTATGATTTAGTGACTATTGTATCCTTGTGACATTTTTTCTTGACTATTATCTATGCTGGCAATCCAGCCAAATTGTACCTGCTTCTGTTATATCAGTCACAATCAGGTCTTCTTCATCCCAAGTACGTGAATTTTATATATGATTGAAACATCTGTCTCACAGACTCTGAGGAAGAGGAGTTGCAGGCTGTTAATCATAGTGTTTCTACACTGTATTACCTTTGTCTGCAAATGAGACTGTGCTACCACTGATGCTCAAAAGTACAGCCAGATACTTATAAAAGTTTTCAAGAGTTACTGCACAGAATGGCAGTCACACTGGAGATTCCAATGGAAGATCTCCAGGTGAAATCACATAAGTTTCTGGACATATTACATACCTCTACGCCAGCATGCCTTGTAATTCCCATAAATGAGGGCCTGTTGGAGTCAGCCAAATTACTCTGGCAGATGTCTACTTCTTTAGTGTTGACAATCCAGATGGGTGGATTGTTGTTATCCAGTGCTTTTAGCAACTTTGAACAAGTCTATAAACACTGGCACTGGGATTGTTAACTGTGGCAGCAGTCCACTGGACAGATGAGCATCAAGGTCTACAAAGATCAATGCCACAAGAGAAGGAATTACACAAAACTTTAGTTAATTAGAAGCAAAAACAACCTGCTTGTAAATTATCTCATTCTAGTTGTGAACTAATGCTGTTTTAATCAGGGATGTCTTTCATGGAAGATAGCATTGTTGTCAGTCAAATATCAATAATTATTTGCATTGATATAGAATCGTGAAAGGTTTGCCTTAGCCAGAGTTATATTTTGTAACACTCAGTTAATTTCCCAGCAAAAAAATAAAATGGTTAGCCTAGTAGATCCCCGTGCTTAGCACTTGTTTGGCGTACCTCATATTTTGAATATTAAGGGTCATTTTGCCCAAAGACAAGAAACATCAGCTATTTTCTTTGGGAAATGTACTGCTGCAATGACTTTTGATAAACATTATGACTTCAACTTGGTCATTCATTTAGATGCCAAATTTTGGATACAAGTACTGTTTGCAGCTAAAATTACTCTGTCTCACCATTTTGGGGGACGATGTCTGCCATTCATAGTTGTATCCACATTGATCCACATTCAGAGAATAATTACTTGCTGACAGTATGTCTGATTCTCTGAGATGTTACCAGCATGGATCCCATAACATACTCTGTTTTCATTTTTGCTGGCCCTGCCTGCTATGGACATTGAATTGTAAGTGACTTTGAAGGGATCAGGGGTTCCCTGCCCTTTATGCTGTGCATGTGGGTATGAAGCAGCTGAGTACACGTGATATTTATATATGAGATCTTAATTTATTACGATGGAAGTGGTACATATACACAAAGAATAGAGTCAATATAGATTACAGCTTCAGCTGGATGACTCATTGCTACTTTTCATGGATAGTGATTCTTTTTGGATATATAGTGATTTGCCAGTGTTGTCCTACTTAGGATTTGAACTCAGTGATAGTTCCTCACCATCTACTGAACTCGTGTACAGTATCACACTTCAAACCAGCTTGCCCTTCAAAATAACAGGCCTATTGAAGAAAAAAACAAAAACAAAAAACCCCAGCACTGTCTTAATTAGTATTATGTAGGGATGGTGCAATCTTGAAATCTCATCTATGTTTTTGACAAATGTTTTTCTTGACCAAAATGGAAGACAAAGATTGCATTTACCCATTGCTTACCCAAGCCTAATTCAAAATTTTTGGAAACTTGAGCTACTAACCATTTCACAGATTTCATGCTTAAAAATTGCTGTTTAATGAAATTTTAGCCATTAGCTATTTTTCTGAACTGGTAAGATTAGATTCAGTTGAACTTATTTACAATTTCCAAGATATTACTAGTATGCAGTCATGATCAAGAGTTAGTTGCCACTACCTCTTGATTCAGAGACGCCATCTATAATTACAATCATTAATTTTAAATAAACATACTAGGCAATTCCTGGCAGGAACAATCAGGTTTTAAGATTGGATTTTATTGTAAAATCTATAAATTCCTGCCTGCTGGAAGGGCAATACAGCAGGTCATAAGCAGTCCAGGAGACATCTGGAGTGCACTGATGATGACTTCTTCACACAGGTTGACTGAAGAGCTGCTGAGGGGAAGCACTCTGATGGACCTGGTACCAATAAATAGGAACGGGATGTGAAGATTGGTGTGTCCTTGGCTGCAGCGACCATGAAATGGTGGAGTTCAGGATCGTGAGAGAAGAGAACAGGTCAAATAGGATCACAACTTCGAATTTCAGAAGAACAAAATTTGCTCTGTTTAGGGTTCTGCTTGGGACAAACCTACAGGATGAAGTCCTGGAGAGAAGACAGGTCCAGGATTGCTGGCTCACCTCCTCTAAACTCAAGATTTGTCCATCTGAAAGTCAAGGGAAGGTGGTAGGAGACCTGCATTGATCAAAAGAAGCTCCTGACAAAACTCAAACACAATTATAAAGGATGTGGAAGTAGGGACTTGGGAGACTACAGAGAGACACTGTCTGAGTGTGTGGGGACTGGCTTAGAAAACCCAAGTACAAGATGTAGTTGAATCTGGTGAGAGGTGCAAAGGGCACAAATGAGTTCTACAGCTTTATCAGCAGAAAAAGGAAGAATTTGGAAAATGTGTCTGCTGCTGAATGGGGCAGGGAACTGGGAACCAAAGGACATGAAAATTCTGGAGTATTCAATGCTGGGTTTGCCTCAGTCTCTACTGATAGGATTTGCCTTGAAGAATCCCACATCCCTGAGTCCAGAGGGAGCATCTGGAGTAATAAGGACTTTTCTTCAATAGAGGAGAATCAGGTAGAGGGCATTTAAACAAACTGGACATACATAAAGGGGGTGTCCCTGCTTTAAGCAGTGGGTTGTACTAGATCACGAGGTCCATTCCAACCTCAACCATTCTGGGATTTATAACTCTGAATTCAGTTTTACATCTCAGTGGAATCTCATGTTTGCTAAATTTACATTTTCCTAAACATTAGTATACCACTAGCTTAACTTTCTTTTAATTTATATCTCCTGCTTCAGCCAATGTATATTTAACCTGCATTGTCTACCTGATTTATTAGTTCATCTAGCAAAGAATCTGGAATATTCAATAAAAATGCTTTCTTTAGGATGTAAAAGTGAGTGGAAGCAAGTTTAATAACAACAGGATCTGTAAGTGATCAGAGTGAACTGGTTTTCTTTCTGTTCTTTTGTAATGAAAATCATTCTTGTACATTTACTTAATGAATAAATGTCTGAGTTCGACATTTAGCATAAGTATTTTTAACCTGAAGTAATGAACTTGTTCTTTCTGTCTTGCAAGTCAAAAATATCTGTCTTGCAATATCACTGCTTTATGCAAGAACGATTTTAATCATTAACAACTTTTTGCAGCATTTGTATTTGTGACTTCTACTTCATACACATTTATCATGACTTTTAAACTTAAGATGTAATTATATTAATGTATTTTACATTAATATGTTTAATAAAGCCATAGAACATTCCAGAAAATGTAATACAAGACATTTGAATATGGATATGTTATATTTATTGGTATCAAATGATGGTAAGCCATATATTCATTGGTGGAAAGTGGTGGAGAGCCATTTTTTTCTTCATATTTTAATGAATGGGCAACAAGTGCATATTTATTACATTCCACGGGGTTATTAAGCATGAATAGAAACAGAAGTCAGAGAAAATACAGAGAATTCAACTCATGTGGAATAGTTCCACACTTCTTGACAGTTGTATAAAGAATATGACCTACTTGACTTCTGAATCTGACTTAATTTCTGATTTATGCATAATATGTAATGTTGGCTCTAAACTGAATATATATGTTACCGAAATCATGGAGTAATATGTGACAAATGGTGTGGTAAGATGTGAAGATGTCCAGGGCAGATGCCAAGCTGGTTCATTTGCTGCATCCTCCTCACATATGTAATTCAAAAGAGGGAAAAAAAATATGTTTCTTACAATTATTATGATATTTTTATAGTAAAGCAGTGCCTAAGAGCACTTACGTATTAGTCCTTATTTGGCACTCTCCTTGCACTTCTGATTACATAATCTCTTGAATATTTTTGTAGATGAAGTCATAGATAATCTTAAAAACCAACAGTGTTTTGATGTTAGAAAAATGTATCAATTGCAATCATCTGGATTTTTTCCTGTTGTTGAATTTTCTTTCATAAACAGGCAAACATTTCTAGAATGGTAAGGAAATTGTTTATCATCAGCATACTAAAATGGGTACAAAAGCTAAACAGTTACATATGACATTGATTATATTGAATAAGATCGTCCCAGCAGTATTTGCCACATGGTGATTCTGCAAAATCATGCTTCCGATGACGCGCTTAATTGCAGTCCTTTAAGTGTTTTTTCATTTGAAATAGGCAAGCTCTACATTTTGCTAGGTATTGTCATTAACTTTACGTATTTTTGTGAGAGCTGTAAAGCTTAATGAAAAAATGGTTTTAATTATCAAGAGAAGCTTATATAACACATCCTTCCCATTTTAAACACTAACTTGCTCTTGTAATCAGTTAAGAGATGAAGCTTGTCAAATTCGTAAGCATTTTATCAACCAAGAGAGATCACTGTAGTTAAACTTATAATTAGACTTAGTCATACACCTGTTTTAGGAAATAGCAGAATTTGGCCATCAGATAATGAACTAGAATAGTGAAAATGTGGTGAAATAGAAAGCAGGTTAGGTTTATATTGAAAGTAATTGTTAATTATAGTTTTAAATATAAAGATAAGAAATTTATGTTGATGATTGTCATGGTTGAAGCCCAGCCAGCAACAAAGCACCATGAAGCTGCTCGCTCACTCTGCCTCCCAGTGGGATGATGAGGAGAAAATATAAAGAAACACTCATGGGTCAAGACAAGGACAGGGGACAGGGAGGGATCACTTACCACTTACGGTCATGGGCAAAAACCAGACGCAACCTGGCGAAAAACCAAAATCAATTTAATTCACTACAAATCAAATCAAAACAAGGATAGTGAGAAATAAAACCAAATCTTAAAACACCTCCCACCCCACCCCTCCCTCCTTCCCGGCACAACTCCACTCCCGGTTCTCTCTCCCTCCTCCCCTCAGCGGCGCAGGGGGACGGGGAATGGGGGTTGGGGTCAGTTCCTCACACGTTGTCTCTGCCGCTCCTTCCTCCTCAGGGGGAGGACTCCTCACGCGTCCCCTGCTCCACCGTGGGGTCCCTCCCACAGGAGACAGCTCTCCACAAACTCCTCTCCTTCCCACAGGCTGCAGTTCTTCACGAACTGCCCCAGCGTGGGTCCTTTCCGCAGGCCGCAGTCCTCCAGTCCCAGCCTGCTCCAGCGCGGGCTTCCCCGTGGAGCGGCGGCCATCTTGGGGGGCTTCCATCCCCCTGCCCCGGCGTGGGCTCCTCTCTCCCCGGGCTGCAGGTGGGCATCAGCTCCCCCGCTCCCCTCCGTGGGCTGGGGGGGACAGCCTGCCGCCTCACCATGGGCTGCGGGGGCATCAAAACCTCCTCCGGCACACCTCCTCCCCTCCTTCCTCACTGACCTCGGGATCTGCAGAGGGGTTCCTCTCACATTCCAATCCCCCTACTCACTGCAGGTTCCCCTCTTAAATCTGTTCTCCCACAGGTGTTACCACCATCACTGATGGGCTCGGCCTTGACCAGAGGTGGGTCCAGCTTGGACCTGTGGAAGCTTCTAGCAGCTTCTCACAGGAGCCACCCCTGCAGCCCCTCCTCTGCTACCAAAACCCTGCCACACAAACCCAAAACACTGGTGTGTTCCATCATTTATTTTGAAATGTATGATATATGTTGAACTAAGCCTGCAAATGAAAATGCAGTGTTTTGTTACCTGTGTGTATGTGCCTAGATTTACAATAGTTTGAAAACATAGTGGGTCTCTCACACAGAAATTTCATGTGTGGGAGGTTGAGGTCTTATGCTCTCACAAGTGTCAAATCCATGACATATGTAAGTAGTATCAATAAATACATTCTGTATATGCCATCTGCTATAGAACAATTGTTTTAAGAATTAAAAAGTCTGAATGCAACTTTCTTGCATTCCTTGGTCAAAACCAGCCAGAATATTTAGTTACTATTAGTCCAAAAGAGCTCATATGTAGAGCAGAATGAATATAAATGCAAAACATTTCTGGTATTGACCAGCAATAGCTTTTCATTAAAGTAAAACTATCTGTGTAAATTTATACATAGACAAAAACATAGTATAGTTAGTTACTATCTTTGAGTATTCTGGTACTGTATCTTGTTTAATGATACTCTGTTTGCAGAACCTATGAAAGGAATGCACATTTTGAGTTGACATTAAGTTGAAAATACAAGATAACTCTGGATGTTCATGGAAGATGGCTCTGTGCTTTTGGGAATAGGTGAGATATCAGTTCTTTCTTTGACAGGTAAGTCTCAGTTTAATTAGCAGTTCATATAGCCACCTATGGTAAATTATGAACTTTCTGTTCCTTTAAGTTTTCAAATTAAGAAGGAGATTTATTTGGTAAATACTGAATCAACTGTAGTGCCTAAAATAAAAAAAGGTACATATAGAAATATATTTTTGTCTCTGTTTTGCTTTATAAAGCTTGGGTCAGCATGAAGTATGCTATATACAGTTTTTCATATGGTGCTTGATAGTCACAAAACTAATGAGAGATCATCCCTCTTCAGTCTTTGCAGTCCCATGTGAACTATCCAAAAGGTTATACTAAGAGCAAGAAACTGCAACTACACAGTAGTCACCTAAAAATCATGTTTAAACATGACTGACTATATATTCATCCATTGAATAATGTATCCTGTTAACAGAAGAATTACCTGCATAGGTGATTAGGTTTATGCACATATATCTGAGAGTGTGACTGGAGCCCAGTATTTGATCTTTTATATAAGCAAAAATCTTTGGAGTGAAGAGACTAGAAGCTGTATTTTAAAATTGTAACAGTAACAACCAGAACTCTACATTTAATGTTGTCCATCTGCCCTAAGTAGGTAGGCCTAGTGATTTTGCATATATTTTTCTGGCATACAACATGCAAAAGCATGCTTTCAAATGTTATGAACCATTTATTAACTTCTACAGCTTAATCTTTCTTTATATCTATTATCGTGCCTCTCTGTTAGTGTAACATGCTCTGCTGTTTCTGTATAATTTATACCCAGAATTAGGGTGCTCTCTCCAATACAACATCCTTGCTTTTTTCATAAGCATTGTAGTTTTAAGGTTTCCTCATAATTTCTGATGGGTTTTTTTGTGTGTAATAAAGCTTGTAGAATTCTCTAAATGATTTCTGTATCTGCGCTAGTAACTTGCCATTTAGCTAGCATATTTCAAATTCACTTTCAAAAATCTCAAAATATGAGTTAGGTTGTTTTAGCTATAGGAGAATGAAGAAACACAGGGTTTCTTTATAGTTGCCTATGTACCTTGTATCTGGTTTAAAGTTTTAAAGAATGGAGGTTACAAACATTAAGATAATTTTAAAAGGATAAATTAAAATACATTAAAAAGTGATTTTGGAGGATAATTTTGAAAAAAAAATTAGGAAATTATAGAATACATTTTATTCTTTGTTAATTCATTTGTTTACCACATAATGTAATTGCAGTCCCTGAAAATATTCTGAGTTTGCAACACTATGGAGAATTTGGCTTTTTAAAATAATAAGGCAATGAGTAGTATTCCAACTGTAGTTTAAGCTATAAATGGAAAAGTTTAAAAGATGAGCGGGAGCTGTATTTAGCTAATAAGACAAGCTTTGAGCTAAATCCTATAACTTCATCCTTTTAATCATCACTTTCCTGATGTTTATGGTGATTCGGGATCTGGGTGAGGTAAATAACATAACTAGGTTTTGTGTAATTTATTCATGGGGTTCATTTGTCACTTCCAGAAGTGAAATGTGTTAGTTAAGCACTTAATGAAAGAGTCAAAATAAGGCCTGTCTGAAGCATTCACAGATATACAATTATCAAGTTTTAACTAGAGCACTTGTTATAGTGTGACCTTTCATGTAAAATACATATATATACAGCCGTAAAAAATACTTTTCGCTAAGAATTTATTCTGTGGAAGTATATTTGTGCTAAGTGCTTCTGAAAGTGAGAGACTACTGGTAGCAGGAATACTATTCGTGGAAGGGGTGACAAAGAACTCCTGCAAATGAGACAGTAAACAATCACATTTGCTTCATCCTGTTTAGAGAATAAAAAGAAAAGTGAATTTATATTGACAAAGCACTTAACTCCATTTCTAACTTACTCATGTCAACAGTATAGCCAGTGATTAACTCAGGCATCTCTTGCATTTTCCAGCACTGGTCCTGTGTTACCGCCCTGTGTTACAATGATTACACTGTTCTTTTGGGATCAAAGTTCCTACAGTGGTTTTTGATGTCATTGTACATCTGTTCGTCAACTGCTATTTCATAACTGGGGCAGGTAATATACTACAATAGGATTGCCAGTAACATTATAACAGCTCTTTCCCAGTCCCAGTTTGGTGATTTCATGTGTAATCAGGGAAATTTAGTACCATGATGGTGAATACTAGTTCTTGTCACTGGCATTTAATTTTACCTTCAAATGAAAAAAACCTATATTAGAGTAATTCAACTGTAATACAACCCTACACTGATTTGAAAAAAACCTATTCTTTAGCAGAAAGCTGGGGAACAAGTAGTTCTCTGACGTACACCATCCCATTCAGTTCTTAGTTTTATATCTGGCTGGCTCCAGAAACTGATGGGAAGTAACAGCATTTGCACTGCATATTTTATGTGTGCCTCACTAGACCTAGGCAATTTATTCACCTGTAGATTATTCACTGAGAAATGTACTTGTGGCTTAACGGTGTATCTGAATAGAAGCTGAATTTATTACCTAACCTTGTCTGATCTGCAAATAGGGGGCAAAAGTCACAAAATGATCATGATGCTATTCTTCTACTCATGCCCCAATGGTCAGGCGATTTGTATACTATTTGTTTTTGACGGAACATTTTTTAGTTTTCACTGAGTGAAAATAGTACAGCTGATCATGGTTCTTGTGAACATCCTTTCCTATTGTCCCCGTAAGATCATTGTATATAATAGTGAGATGAAAAAAGAAACCCCCAAAACTTGGGGTTGATTGAACACAAGATGGATGTTCCACAAGAAATTCAAGGTTCTCTAACCCAAAAAGGAATGTTAAAATTTATGACATATGCCTGATGATTTTTAGCCTGACTCCTTAAGGAAATGAGACTTAGGCTGTCATACTGAGTGTGTAGATTTTGTAAAAGTGTGTTGTCAGCTTCTGCCTCTCTGCCAATTTCAATCAAATTTGTCTGCAGGGTGGAGGAGAAGTAGGGATCTTGCAGATAAATAACTCCCTATCAGTTTAATTGAAGTAAGTGGCTAGAAGAAGAGACCCCCATTAAGTTTCCCAGCTGAAAGACAAGCTTCTGTCTGAGTTTATGCTTTCTTATACTCTAGGCAATGAATGTGGATGAGAGTTCCAACTACAGGAAAAGCTTCAACTGGGACTTACAATAATGACATAAGTTTGAAGCACACTAAGCTTCATTAGTTCCAATACTCATGGAAGTGTTTGTTTAGGTTGAAACTGAGTACTAGTTGATGCAACACCATTTAGAAAAATGAGCATGAGGTGGAAATTTAATCCCAGCTGTCCCAATGATTTATTCTATGATACTGGAAAGTTACTTTTCCTGACCCTCCTTACGTCCCCCCCCCTTTTTTTCACATTTAAGTATCCTGCAGCCCAGGAGACTGTTAGCCTTCTTTTGCAGCAAGGGCACATTGCTTGCTCATGTTCAACTTGGTTGAACTCAATTAGGTTCCGGTCAGCCCTTTTCTCCAGCCTATCGAGGTCCTTTTGAATGGCAGTACAACCCGCTGGTATATCAGTCACTCGTCCCAATTTTGTATCATGAGCAAACTTGCTGAGGATATACTCTGCCCTATCATCCAGATCATTAATGAAGGTGTTGAACAGGATTTCACCTAGTACTGAATATGGTTTACACCCTGGGGTGCATGGCTAGTTACTAGCCTTCAACTGGACTTTGTACAACTGATCACCACCCTCTGGGCCCAGCTGTTCATCCAGTTTTCAATCCACCTTACTGTCGGCTCATCCAGCCCATATTTCATCAGCTTCTTTATTAGGATGTTACAGGTGACAGTGTAATTATGAACTAAATGAACTAATGAACTAAAATCTATGTAGACTATATCCACTTTTCTCCCCTCATTTACCCTCATTTACCAAGCCAGTCGTTTCATCATAGAATGTTATCAGGTTGGTCAGGCACACCTTCCTTTTCATGAATCCATGCTGAGTATTCCTGATGACTAGTCCTTCATGTGTTGGAAAAGGTTTCCAAGATTAGTTGTTCCATCACCTTCCCAGGGGTAGACGTAAGGTTGATCAGCCTGTAGCTCCCTGGGTCCTACTTCCTGCCCTTTTTGAAGACAGGAATGACATTTGATTTCCTACAGTCCTCAGCCACTTCTCCCAACTGCCATGATCATTCAAAAATTACCGAGTGGCCTTGAAATGTTGTCAGCCAGCTCCCTCAGCGCTAGGGTACATCCTATGAGGGCCTGTGGACTTACATATGTCCAGCTTGCATAGTATTCCCTAACCTGATCCTCTTCCACCGAGGATGAATTTTCCTTGCTCCAGACTTTGCCCCTGGTCTCCAGGGCCTGGGATTCTGGAAGGCTAATGTTGCTAGTAAAGACTTTGGGGAACGAAGGCGTTCAGTATCTCTGCCTTTTCCATGTCCTGTGGCACCAGGGCCCCTGCCCCATTCAGCAGCAGGCCCATGTTTTCCCGTCTTTTACCATTTCTGTACTTACAGAAGCCCTTCTTGTTGCCTTTGGCATCCCTTGGCAAATTCAGTTCCAAGCGGGCTTTGGCTTTCCTAAATTCATCTCTGCATGCTCAGACAGTATCTCTGTTCCTTGCAGATTTCCTGTCCCTGCTTCTACCTTCTGTATTATTTCATTTTTAAGTTTGAGTTTTGCCAGGAACTCCTTGTTCATCCAGGCAGGCATCCTGCCATTTTTGCCTGACTTCCTGCTCATTGGGATGGACTGCTCCTGAGCTTGGAGGCGGTGATGCTTGAGTATTAACCAGCTTTCTTGGCCCCCCTTCTATCTCCATGGCATTATCCCATGGAACTCTTCCAAGCAAATCCCTGAAGAGGCCAAAGTCTGCTTTCCTGAAGTCTGGGGTTGTGATCTTGCTTTTTGCCCTCCTCACAAGATCCTGAACACCACCATCTGACAGTCACTGAAGCCAAGGCTGCCTTTGACCTTCACATCCCCAACAAGCCCTTCCAAGTTTCTGAGTAGGAGGTCCAGCAGAGCATCTCTCCTCTTTGGCTTCACTTGGGTCAGGAGGTTATCATCAGTGCTCTTCAGGAAACTCCTGGATTACATATGCCCTGCTGTGTTGTTTCTCCAGCAGATATTGGGGTAGTTCAAGTCCCCCATAAGAACCAGGGCATGCAAGCATGAGGCTACTTCTATCTGTCTGCAGATAACCTCATCTGCTTGTTCTTCCTTGTTAGGTAGCTTATAGCAGACACCCAATATAATGTCACCCGTACTGGTCTGCTCTTTAATGTTTATTCATAAACTCTGCGTTGGTTCCATGTATTCCAGCTGTTGTCACATGAAGGGCAACTCCACTGCTTCATCTTCCTGGCTTGTCCTTCCTAAAGAGCCTGTTTCCCTCCATTGCAACACTCCAGATATATGATCCATCATACCACGTCCCCATGATCATAACAAGATCATAGCCCTGCAACTGCACACAGATCCCTGAATTCCTCATGTTTATTCCCCACTGAGCAAGCATTAGCGTACAGGCTGATTTCCCAGAAAGGGTTTGAAGATTTTTTCCATAGTGTTGCCTTGTAGGCACTTCCTTGCTTACATACAAATACTTGAGGTGATCCTGCTTAAGCTATTTTGTGTTCACTTTCGTTCATACCACTCCAGGCCCTTTGTTCATCAGCTGGGTCCTTCAGTCCCTGACACGGCTGCTGGTATTTCTCTCCTTCCCCTGCCAAGGTCTAAGAGCCTGAATCTCTTCTGGAAATGGGTCTTCGTTTTCTGTATTGCTGAGGTGCTTTTGAAAGTTTTACTGAAGAAAAGTTA
The DNA here is from genome assembly GCF_964188355.1 of Buteo buteo. Lineage (NCBI taxonomy): Eukaryota > Metazoa > Chordata > Aves > Accipitriformes > Accipitridae > Buteo > Buteo buteo. The sequence continues at coordinate 7,034,662 of NC_134189.1, read as the reverse complement.
TAAGCTCACTTATTTTAAAAGAATCTTAATTTTACTTTGTCATTTAATGATATACACTGATAGGTAGAGAGATATATTAGTCGTTGATTTGCCTTCAAGAATCATTCATGTCATAGTTATTGAATTCATATGTATATATCTGGAAGACTGGAGAGAGCAAAGTTTAGTAGATAAAATGATTATGCTTTCAGTGAGAATTTCTAAATTGTTTGTAAATATTTAAAGCCACAGTAGTTCACAGATATCCTAGGTGATAGAACTTCACTTACTGATTTATATGCCAAACACATCTGTAAATAACCTTGAGTAAGGATCTTAAATATCACATATGTCCTTGTTTGAAGATTTAAATTAAAGGAAAAGCCCCACTCTGACAGTGTGCTCCTTACTTCTCATATGAATTTACTGAGTTTCTGATCATTAGTTTCAATCTCTTTGTTGGCTAACTAGTCAGGAAAAAACCCCTAGTATTAAAACCTTTATCTTCCTATACTGGAAAAAACTAAGTCATCTATTGACCTTTGTTAAACTATATGGTTTTGGTTTCTACAGTTCAGTGTCTAATGTAAAATCCTGATTTAACTGCACTAATTACCTAGTTTATTGTCATAATACAGCCTGCAAAACAGCAGTTGAACTTCCTTTGCTCTAAGCAGTAAAGTTTAAACTTCAAAACCTTGCACTGAAATATACATTGAGATTATGAACTTCAAGATTTCTTACACATTGTATAATTCATTGTTATCTTGTTATTTTGACTTAATAGCATGCATAGGCTTAATATACCCGAAACTTTGAACCTGAAAATTAAAGCATTATTTTTGCTGTTGCTCACAATAAGGTAAATATTATGAAACAGTAGAGTCATAAAAATAATCAAAAATGTATTAAAAAAAGGAAAGCATTTTTTGTGTTCTGTTGATACCCATTCAAATATATAAAAGGCATGTTAATTCTGTGAAGTAGTGTACCATATGCAAGAATGCCACTGTTTTCCAAATATTACATCAAAACTTTTCAGTATGATAATAGCTTTAGGCATGAAATAAAACTTTGATTGCCATTACTTTAAACTTATGTGGAAAGATGTTTATGGTACTCCTGGAAATACTGCATTGAATTGCACTTGTTTCCTAGATTTATATTGGGCTAAAAGAAGTCATTAGCAATTTGCATTTTGAGAACATTGTTGGTACAATATGATGGTGTGAGTCACCAAAAGCTTGGTGACATAAAAAATTACAGCCTGAAGGAAAAAAAATATAGTTTGCCCAGAGTACTGCATCTGATTTAGTATATTATGATCAGAGATTTGAATTGCCTTTTTATATCTTGTTTTTCAAAATATGAATTTAGTGCTGGTAAAAGGTACTGACTTGGAGTTTTGAAACGATTCCTCTGTGTCCTTGAAGAGGCACAGCAAAGGCAGCAGCAATTTGTGTCTGTGAACAGATGTAGCAGAGACAGCAGAATTGTGATCTTCCTCACACAATTCAACTATATGCCTTGAATATGGCTTTAAAGCAGCGATGCAAGCTTCTGGGTAGCATGTTGAAATTGTGTTCCCACTGTCAACAGAACACAGCGGTGCCTTTAATGCTGCTGTGCCAGAGTTCACTTTTCTGTTGTCTGTTGCTCTAATGGGCTACTAACTATGTGAACTGGACTGGTGAGATGATGATGGCAATATTAGCAGGTGATCAAAAAAAGTTAGCCATCACTTAACCCCTAGTTCCTCTAAGAGGCAAGATAACACTTTAAGGAGCCTGGGCATATCTCCATTTCAGACTTACTGTTTGCTTCTTAGGCAGCCTTAACTGGGAATGTAAGAAGTATAACCTCCAATGCTTTCTGGTATACACAGATCTTTCTTCAGAGTTTACTATGTATATAGTTTTCCAAGGAAGAATATTTGAAATGAAGAAAGTAAGCACTAATTTGGAACTGAAGAAGTGGAACAGACTGTGAATTATCAGGAGCAAATCATTAATTTAGGGTTTATCCCATGGAAATATAGTTTCTGTTAATTGACTAAATTACAATATTTTGGCCAAATACGGATAAATCAAATTCTTTTGGCAGAGTAATAGGCTTCAGTTATCCTACACTAAAATCGACACAACAGTTTCAAGCAATAGAAGTTTTATCTAGATAGGGAATTTTCAGCATAAATAGGTGTGAACCTGTTTTAGTAACAGATAGTTTGGGATCTTTAATCTAGATAAAACTACAGCTAGAGTTTTGTTTCCTGATAGCGATTACATATGAATATATTTCTTATTAATTTCTTGTGGAAAACTGAGAGGAAATCTCCCATGCCAATTTTAACCTTTTGGCTATTTCTACTCCAAACTGCATGAACTTTTATTCTACCCAGTGTTCACAACACTATCCTGGTTAGTTCTTTTTTCCTGGAGACTTCTTGTGTTTGCAGCCATATGGTGCATGAAAAAGAGGGAATAGTATCAGCTTTTTCAGCACAGGCTCGCCAGACTGCACAGTAATAGGAAAGGCTGCTGCTATAAACCTCTGCTGCTCAGAGGCCTCATCTACTAAAACTAGCATTGTTAAAGTCCAGCATTGACTTTGGTGATTCGGTGGTGTTAACTTCATTGAATCTACATATTTGTTGATGCTTTTGTATTCTATAATCACAATATACAGTCATACTTCTTATAATGATGTTACTTCATATTTTACAACTATTCTTGACTAATATTTAATGACTAATTTTTCATAAGCATAGGTACTTTCATAAGCATTTAGTGGAGGAAGAATGTTTATTAGATAGCTTTATTTCTTTAGGTTTTTTGCCAGAAAATGCATGTAGCTGGAGGACACAGAAACTTTTAACATTCAGATATAGAATAGTAGCAGTAGCTCCAATTTAAAACCGATCTTAAATTCTTTTGAAGAAAAATGCTGCAATGCTGGGAAAGCATGCAGCCTTTAAAAGATAGAACTTGTAAAATTTTAACTGAACAGTTTGGAACAGAGTAAGATACTGGTTCCTACTTTATATTTTAACAAGAATATCATGATGATTCTTCAATACTGTAGACTACACAGGAAAAAAAGAAAACCAAATTGCTCTATGAAAACTTTCCCATTTAAGTTTATAGTTCAGACTATAGCCCTTCTTTCTGTGGGACCATTAAGAGGATCTCATTATTCTACCCACTGTTTTTACATAAAACTTGTAGAAACTTACTGTCTTTGACATCTCTACACCTTACCAAATTTCTTGAAACATGCAGCCAGTTTAAAGTTGTAAGAAAAAAATAGATGCACTGCTGCATGTATCATGATCACACAAGATTTATTTCTCTATGAAACCAGTATAAAAATATTTTAATGAAGAAAACTTAGTCTTTTGTAGGACTTGTTCCTTTGTGTTCTATAAAAATTATCACAAACTAAATTTCATGCTTATTATGTTATTGATTCTTTTGTGTATCCTTCCACCAAAGAATGTTAGAAGAGTTCTTAATCAGATTCTATTGAAGAATAATGCAATTCAAGACGTTAAGATGCTTTTTGCAAAGTGGGATTCTTTTCTTATACATAAGTAACACACCAGAGAGCAACTTCTTTTTCTGTCAAGGCAAATTGTAGTAAAGCATAAAGCTTGGCACAAGCTTGTTCCTCATCATAGGTATTTCCACAGTTTTTCTTGCAGAATTCTTCTGTCTGAGAGAGAACTCAAAGGACCAGCTGATCTAGCTGCCTAAAGGAGGCAAGAAGATAGCTTTGTATACTTGTGCAAGGTCCTAACACCTGGCTAAGCTATTCTTAGCCTAAACGCTTAAAATAATTTATACTATTCTAATGTCTCTTACAACATGTTCATGTGCTGGTTTATTTTTAAAATATTTTTTAATTGGTTAAAATACCAAAACCAAACAAAACTGTAACCCACCTGCACCCGTCTCCCAAAATGTAACCTTTACTAAATCAGCCTGGATCAGTGTACATTGGGTAGGTCAGAGCTGTTTAAATATAAATTTAGACTGCTTCTAAACTGGGCTCCAAATCTTTCTTAAAAGTACTTAATTGTAGTCCAAAAATCTGTCTTTCAAACTTGCTTAAACTCATAGCGCTTGGAAGCATAAATACTTACTCCTACTGAAGTTACTATGATTTTTAAATATATTGCTTTTACAAGAAATGATATTAACTTCTCTGTAGCTGCTTGCTGCTATTTACTAGCAAATCTGGATGACTGTCAGAAATCTAGAAAGCTACTAGAAGTTTAAGCAGGAAAAAAGAGTACTTAAACTGCAGCTGACTTTTTCTGGATAATATCAGCTGCCTAAAAAGAAAATCCCCACCAGCTCTTTTTTGAAAATCCCATGGAAGGCTTATGACTGTGAGTCTACTTGGTCTAGGTGATGAAATTAATTTTCTTCATGGAATGCTTTTTTGCTTCTTATCATTTAAGTTTTCTTTTTATGATGATAGCATTTGGACAGCAACAAAAATGAGCATTTCATTTTTTTAATTTGGTAATTAAAAGTAAGAGGGATTTCTTTTTTTTTTTCTCTCTAAGTTTTTAGTGAAATCTCAATTTGTTTCTATATAATACCAAAGAGCTAGTCAGAAGAGCATTTGCACTGTGTCTGGCTATTTTGTAATTAGTAGAATAATCTATTTGTTTTCTTGGAATATTGTGGATTCCAGTGTGATGCAAAAACACTGAAAATGATTGTAGGGGAAGGTCATAGAATCACCATCACTAGCAATCTCTAAGTCAGTCATGGCTATACTCATCAGTGTCTTTTATTTTTGCCTGTCTTTGCTTTAATGAAATAAATGTCTAATCCCAGGATTGTCTTAGATTTTGAATTGTTTTGTGCCAGAGACATTGCTGTCTTTTGTCTGGATGAATGCATAGTTATGACAGTTCATTAATAAATAACATATTTAGTTATATTTTGTGCCAAAAATAATTAAAATAACTCTTGTTAGAATGTGGATCCAAATACTAGATTTAGTTTCCTGTATTATTTCATCATTCTGACTCATTATGTCCTTCTTTCTTTAATCTTAGAATGCATACATTAGAGGTCTATCTCACTTGTCTGCCCATAATAACCTTTACTAAGCAACTTTCCTAATGACTAAAAGTGTAAGAATCAACTAAAGCAGTAAACAATTCCAGACATGGTAAGAATGAATTATATGTGTATATAAAAAAAGAAAATGTTGTTTGATGGAAATCTTGACTTTTATGAAAATATAGTAAGAAACTTGGAGTTGGAGGAAATATTTTAAAGCATTTGAAAATAGACCATCATAAGGGAAAAGCTATCTTTGACAGTTTTTCTTCCTAGGTAGTTCTTTCCTTTGTTGCTGCTGAGAGTCACCTAGCTTCTGCTGCGTGATCTGGCTTGGCTGGCAGCATGGAGACTTGGGTCCCCAGGTGGAGGGCAGGCTCTGCACTCACACTACATTTCAGAAAGAATCCCATGGAAAAGCTAATTAAATAACAGAAAGCAGGTAAAGGGTTTAAAAATCAGGGTTCATTTTTTAATCAGCTATTTTACTTTTAGAATTTAGGAAGTGGTCCACCTGTGAAGAAAGAAGTCAGCAAGATGGAGCTTGTGCTTTGAAATCTTTCAGCTGGTGGTATGTGTAGATACTAAGATGGAATTTTCCTGAGTGAAACAAAATTACGTAAGGTCACTGATGTTTTATTGCATCTCTTACACCATCAGCAGATGGAAAAAGATTGTCAGGAAAAGAGGAACATAAGGTCAAGTGAGCCCTATCAAAGAGTATCTAGTGCAATATGATGGCCAAGTACAGTCGTTATAACTAAGAGGTGGAAGGAAGTTTTAAGACCTTAAATCAAGGTTCAGTTTCTGCTTGCATATGTTAAGGTTTGTATAAAGCCTGGCAGCACCTTTGGCCTTGGTGACAATGGAAAGATACCTGCAGACCCACCAAAAGTGATTTTATTTTGGGAGGGTCATATAATATCCCTATCCAAAACCAGGCATAGACAGCACAGAGAGGTGATATTTGTCTCAGAGTTAGATAGTACAGTTGTTGCCTCTCATTTCAGCCCAAAGGGTCTCTGACATCTTTGCCTGTTGTCAGAGTCAGTGAATTAAGTGTTAAGGGATTGAAACTGCCCCAGCAGTGAGATAGTTCAGTGAGAACGAAGTTGAAGGCTTCTTTTCTTGATTTGGCACTCAACTACTAACAAGAATTGCATCTTAAAGCCTACCTGTTTTCAGGTTTGTCAGTAATCTCAAAACTGCTTCTTTTGACAGAAATTGTTGCTCTTCCTTTTTATCTGCTTGATTCTCCTTAAAAAGGTTACACTCAGTGATGATATTACTCAGTCATGCAGCTCATCCCATCAGTTTTGAGTAATATCAGTTGCCTTAAACATAAGTTCAGAAATGAAAAATTCTAATTGTAGTTTATATCAGTTCTAAGAGCCTAGGTGATAGCAGATAAATTCTTTACATGCCTTTTGGTGACATGATTTTGTTCTTGTTGATTTGAGTTTGTCTTAAATAAGTGTTCCTTTATTCCCACTTTTTACCCTCCCTTTTTGTTATTAAATGCGTTTCTCTCTAGTTTACCCAACAGTCCTTGACTATTCAAACAGAGGTGATCCAAACTATGTAATGCTCTCTCACCAAGGCATGTGAGCTTCTTTTCTATAAAACTATTTACCTACCCAGTGATTCACTCAGAAACTTCGTTTTTCTTTGTACAGAATATAAGATCTATGTTTGGAAACATTTCATCATTCCCAGTTTATAAGCTATAGATTTCTTCAGAGAACTGTCACATAAAGCAGCAGTGGTAATAACTGTCTGCACATTTATCTTCATTGTACAAATGTGATAAATTTTGAGAGACTCCACAAAGGAGTTTAGTTCAGTATAACTAATCTTTTTTTAAAAAAACTTAAGTGTTACTATCAATGTCAGTATTTCCATATGCATAAAATTTGGCAATGAGAGTCAATTACTTATTTCTCTGAAGATGGCTCAACATCCTGTATTTCCTCCAAGATCAGTATGAGTTCATTCTGCACCATGTCAAATTATGTTTCTAATCTAGGCCAACAAACACTGTGTAAGAATACTTTTTTCTCTAGTGGAAAAATGAAATCTTGACAAATGCTTGACTGGTATTTATTTTGCTTTTACATGGATTTTTTTTTCCTTTTTTTTTGGTGTTGACATTTTCTGTGCAGCAGAAGATCTCCAGTTTTCAACCAGATATACTTGCATGTTTTAAGAAAAATTGATAGTTCTTTTAGAACTGAGGAAGTTAGCTTTAAAAGTAAGATCTGTAGCTCTCAGAGGAAGTTAGTGTCAAGAAGCAGAAGTTAAGGAAAATAAAATATCTTTAGTAAATTAACTTAAATTTAAGAAATCTGTACTTGGATGTTGTCTAATTGCAATTCCTATTTCCTACTAGCTAACTGAAAGCTTTATATAATTTCCACTAACACTGGAGTCTTAGTTCATATTGTTTGGCCCTTAGCTGGGTTTCTTCTAATTTCTTTTCAATTTTAGTCAGAAAACCTTGTTGGCATTTCAAGAGATTTGCAATCTGTAGCAGTCATATTATACATAACAAGAGGAAGAGTCTGTGCTTGGTCTTCTGTTTAACAGGAAGGCTGTCTTCAACAGAAGTGCTCCACTGCTATTGCTTTTGCAACATATCATTACAATCAGTAGCATTTGTTCCATGCTTTTTCAGCATCTGTGAAGCAGCAGCTGGTTACTGCTTTCTTCATCATCAAAGTGCTTTCAAGGACATTGGACTAGAAACTTCTAGGAGAATTTTATTAATTTGCAAACACAGGAATATGAGTATTTCAATGTTGGTTTCAAATGTAGGTCAAGTAAGATGTTAAAAAATATTGGGGAAGGCTCATCCACCATGGATGGGAATGTGTGCGTTCATCAAATGTGAAAAATCTTCTTGGAAGCAATGGAATTTTCTTCTTATAATTTTGATGAATCTCCATTATTTTGATAATTTTAATTTTCTTCTTTATAATTTTATTTTGCTAGGGATACCAGTAATAAAATTGGTCCCTTTAAATCTTCCTGTCGAGGTAAAATGTCTGCATTGAATATACTTCACTCCTGGGATTTACACAGCTCTAACACAAATAAATCTTCTTCAAACAGAAATCTGGGCACATTCTAGTCACCTCTAACACTTCTGCAACATTAAACATGTACAAATTGCACTTAATTGATAGCCATCAACCTACATTTTACTTATGTGAAGTTTGGCAATGAAAGCAAAAAGATGTGGACATTTCAATTTAGAAGGCATCATGCTATTGGCATGTCCTTTGCTTATTTGTTCTTACCTGTAAGTGGGATTCCATTTATATGGTAAAGGTATCAAGAAATGTATCATGAAGAGTCAGTTGCTGTTTTAGCCAATCAGCAACTTCCTTTTAATTATAATTCAACATAAACTTGAGGAAGAGAAGATCCAAAATGATCAACACTTAAATGTTTTAAATAGGTAAGAAACGGCGGTAGTGGCACTATGGAACATAAGAATATTAGATCATCTCAGTGCTCTGTCATATTCCATTTACTTCAGGCCAACCCATTGCAGATGTTGTTAACAATAGCTAACGTCTGATACAATCAAATATATAGCTAAATTGCTGTGATGATATTTTAAGATGACATCTGTGTGCTATTTGTTACACCTAGAAACGCAAATTAATTCTTGCTTACAAAGTTCTTTTAGATTGGGTGAGACTGGTGATTTTGGAAAGCGACGTAGCAAACTTTGCTCTTCGGATTTTTTCCACCTATCAACATCTTGTTAAAGTACCTGTAATTGCATTGCACTTCCTTTGGTAAATACAAATTCAAGGAATTACTTTAATTAGCTATTATAATTTTCCCCAGAGAGCCTCATTTATTTTATCCTTTTATGAAACCATAGAATTGTTGAGGTGGGAAGGGACCAACCTCCCTGCTCAAAGCAGGGTCAACTACAGCATGTTGTTCAGGACTGTGTCTAGTTGGGTTTGAGTATCTCCAAGGGTGGAGACTTCACAACCTCTCTGGGCAACCTGTTCTGGTGTTTGACTACCCTTACAGTAAAAAAGAGGGTTTTGTTACGTTTGAGTGCAATTTCCATTATTTTACATACCATTGCCTCTTTTCCTTTCACTGGTTACCACTGAAAATGGTCTGGCTCTGTCTTCTCTACTGCCTTGCCTCTGACATTTATACACATTCATAAGATTTTGCCTGAACCTTTCTTCTCATGGCTAAACAGTCCCAGGTTTCTCACACTCTCCTCTTATGTCAGAAATTGGAAATTATTTTGGATAGGTGAGGAAACCATCTTTTAAATTTTTGTAATACAATTCTAAAGTTTATTCCAACTCTTTTACTGATGTATTTTTGGTTTTCCTCAGAATTTTATTATAGTTATGCCACTGCTGACCCTAACAACATCACATTCTTCCCCCTCCCCACCTATTAAAATCTCCTGTGTCCTCTGCATGTCTCTTTAGTGCGTAAAGTGAAAGGATATGTCTAATCATCAAATATTTCTCATTAGAGTTTGAAAAATTATAAAATTACAGTAAGTGTCTGCAATTGCACTACATTTAAGGTATAGTGATTGGAACAAATATTGTGGAATAGTGAAGTACATTTATTTAAAAGGTCTACTCTGCTTTTGATTTCTCCAGGAGGTGAAAGTGGTCCTTTCAGATAATCAGCACTAGGAAAATCTTGCACTAGGAAAATCTTGTCTTGCTCAGTGTTTTTTCTATTGCTCCGCCATCTTTTTTTTTTTTTTTTTTTAGAATAGGAATGTATTCTGTTTGTTTTTTTCTTTTATAATGGTTCCTTAGTGTTTGTGGCTCACACAATCATTTCCTTTTGGTTGATAATCTGTTCTTCCCTCCCTCAAAATGGCCTAAAAGCATTTCCTCCCTTTGCCTTTTCCAGCATTTCTGCCTGACATTAAAAAAAAAAATAATAAAAAAAAAAAAATCTCCAAGCTAGCCCTTCCAAACTGGCAGCCTGGTTGCTGTAGCCCTGCATCCCTTAAAGCCAAATGTTTTAAGGCCACTTGAATTCAGGGGATTGAAATTGCCCAGTAAATGCCAAGAGCTAGGGTTATTCAAATGACCCTAGGGAATTAGCCTCTCATTTCTTACTAAAAGACTTTGTTAGTACATCATCTCTGGTTCTTGGCCCTTTAAATTTGTCACTGTTGGTTAATATTTATGAAATTGCTCTTTTATTTAAGTGCTTTAAAATTCCAGCAAAACCACTGACAGAAGCTATCTATGTTTTTCCCTAATTTCTTTTTTTCAGTAACGCTATCATATTTCTAACTAGATTTCCTTCTTCAAAATTTCTGTCCCATGAATTATTTCTAACTTCTCAGGATAAATATTCCCCAATTATATTAAACTCTGCAAGTCTGCACTCTTATCTACTCTCCTCTATGCACTGTCTTTCAACAGATAAAGGTCAATGAGGGACAAGAAATTTGACCTCAAATGAAAAAGACCAGGCAAAAGGTATTTCATGGGGCTTGCATATATTAGCAAGTGCTAAATGTTAAGATTTTTACTCTAATTCAGGTGTTTACTTAGACTGGTAAGCATGTCATTCTGCAGAAATGTGTAAGAGGTTTTAATCTCTTTCTTGCAAATCTTTACACCCACAAATGAAAACTTAAAAAATCAATAGCAGAATGCTTTTTTTCCATTGAAGTATGCCTTAAAAGAATCACTCGTTTATGCAAATTGCAGGATATAAAAATAAATAATAAAACACATGACTATGAAATAAATCAAGGTATTGTGATTTCCTAAGGAAATCCCAGGATTAGGGACACTGCATCCTCACTTTTTTTTTCTCATTGATTTGAAAATTAAGATATATGAACTCCAACTCTTTTTACTGTTGGTATATTCCTGCACATTTTGATAGTAACTGAAATGAGGTCAGTTAACCATATCCCTGCCTTATGTTGTCAGGAAATATAGCAAGGATAAAATGATGTAGTAGGAGCTTTCTTTTTCTTATTCTTGATTTAAGTGTAAAATATTTACCTGTTTATTAGAATTTATCCTCTTTGTTTCTCTAATTTTTTTTTGCATCAATTACAGTTTTTCTTTTGCTGAAGTGTTGGAAGTACATGTCTCAAGCACGCCAAAACAGTTCTTTTTTGCAAAGTCTTTTTAAATCCATAGTGTCTCTCCACCCCCATGGTGGACTTTCCTACCCTTACTTTTGTAATTCATAGTTTTATAAGAATGATGAACAGTTTTTAAATTAAGCACATTTAGCTATGGAGATAGAGGGCTTTTTTCTAACTTACTGGTTCCTGCCATGTGCTTTTCTTCATATTAACTTTTAGGTAGCATTTTCATTTACCAAATATAGCTTTATTTGGAAACCCAATTAAGATAATGGTTAAATTCTTCCCCCCCCCCCCCCTTCCCTTTTCCCCTTGCCTATGTGTTTATGAGCTTTGTTATTGTGAGGAATGTTATAATAATATTATCCATTTAAAATTTTTCAGTAACTCCATGATACTTCAGATCCATCTTGCTTCAATCACATTGAGCCAAAATCTATGATTTCTAATCAGTAAAGTTCTTGACTCTAGTGGGAGTTTTGCTCAATTTAAGACCTGCAGCGTTTGGCCTGTATTTTTTCCTGTACTAAAAGAACTTGATCATGTTTTCATGAAATAAACCCAGTATTCTTTTCTATTGGTTTTCCTTTCCAGGATCTCATTTCCTCTAAGACATCTGGCATGTAAAATTGGCTGACAGGAAAGTTGCCTGGTGCATGAGCCTTGGAATGTTAGCACTCTAAAGTTCAGTGCCATATCATGAGTGTGTTTTTCATAATGTTGGGAAGAATGAGTTTCCAGTTTATTCTTGTGCACAGACTCAAGATTTTTCTTTTAACAGTGCCTTGACCAGTTGTTATATGTAGGGGCTGAACCTCTAACTGGTAACGTACAGAGAGCAGTAACATGTTCAACTAACCAGTCTCAAAACAAGGCACCAAACCAGAAAGGCTGGATTTCCTCTCTCAGTTGAATGACATGAATACATTCAGAATGAATGTAGATGATTTTTTCCCAACTTGTGTTTTTACTTATCTGTTGCAAGGTTGATGGACTGTAAAAATATTTGCTTTGCAGAATAGTCATGCTTTATGTCTTTCCTGTAAAACAACCAAAACCAAACTCCAGTCCACCTAAAATCATTCTTTAGTTCCATTGATATGAAAGGAGAGGTTTGCATTGATCATACTAGATTTTGGATAGAGCTCTTAAGCAGCCTTATAGCTGAACTATTTTTAGTTTTCTAATATAAGGAATGTATAATTGAAATATTCAAAGCTGCTGTCACCTACTGCACATAGCATATATGAGTGGTATTATTCTGTTAGTCAGACTTGCATCGCATTTGAGCTGTCACACATTCAGCTATACTGAAGTCAGGGAGCTGCAGCTCCTCTCAAAACCCTCTGAAGGTTCTCTGTCTGTCATATTAGACAGTCAGGTGAGTGCCAAATTCACTGAACCTAACCAAACTGCATATATTGAGGCTACAATTGCTGCAACAAGTTAGAGAAGCGAAGCTACAGAGCAAGTGGGGGTGGGGTGGAGGAGAAGGCGCAAAATGAGTAGGCAGGACTGAAAGCAAGCAAGCAAAAAAGGATTTGTTAAAATCAATGAGGAGAGGAGCAAAATGTGCACTGCTTAAGCTTCCTCAGAGGTACTCTGGGCAGTCATCCCTGGTATGCTTTCCCTATGCATCAGTTTCTCGGGCTGTTTTCTCCTCGGTATCACTGCTCGTCTTTCTTGCTCATAGCAGCCTGATACTTTCCAATATGTACGTTCCCACTCCACTGGCATATTTGACTTTCCTTTCCTGTTTGATTGTCCTTAATTCTGCATTACGCAAAAATTT